>NC_138725.1:33285104-33522604 GCF_965113295.1 Leuciscus leuciscus | reverse complement strand
CCTGAATACTGTGTGTGTGTCTGTATGTCTGTTATTCACATATCTCTCGAACCGCTAGTCAGACTCAACAGGTGTCTCGCTATGGGCACGAGTAAGTGCAGTGCCAAGTTTGACGTTGTTTAGATGTGAAATGCAAAATATATCGTTAAATATATCAGTAAAATAAGCCCCAAGAAGGTTGTGGTTTAAAAAAAAACACTCAGTCAGCTACACTGTTTACTTCTGAATATTATAGTTTGGTTCCAAAACGTGATAAATCCGTTTTGATTAATTTGAGTAAAAATTGTGTTTTCTTTACCAAGAAAGTGGCAAGATGAAAACCACTATTTTCTGTTTCAAACTTTCACATAGCACCTTATGATATAATAACATAAAAAAATTCAAATCCAGATTTTGATTTTCAAAGATTTATTATAAAAACGGATATTTTGTTCCCAAAAATGCAATACATGACACTTTCTTTTCCAAAATGCAATTAATCCATTGAATCAATATAAAAGTTATTTTTCATATTGAAACTGTTGAAAATACACAACAAAGTAAGTTGATCCACATATGACAGCCTCTGAACTCGGTCAATACGCTGATTTCACGCAGCCGCCATTTTTAAATCGAAAGTGAGGCTCCGGTGGGAAGAACCCCGGAAGTAAAGATAAACAACAATGCCTTGGATTACCAACCTGAAGCTGCTGCCGCGATTTACACTATTGGATGTTAATATTCAATATAGGATATGTATATAGTTCATTCCTGCTTCTGTTTTAACATTCTGAATTATATATAAAAAATTTATTTTATTTATAAATTAATTTCACTGTATATAGTCTAAAGTATGAAAGAAATGTATGTACATTTTTAGAATTGACACAACATCATTAAACACAACAATACGCCATCGCATTCACGACTCTCCTGTGATTAAAGGCGACACTTCCGGTTTTCTTCCCACCGGAGCCTCGCTTTCGATTTCAAAATAACGGCTGCGTGAAATCAGCGTATACTGGACTAAACATACATTCAATCTAGCCTGGTTCTACCAGACTCTGCAACTCAAACTAGCGCACAACCTCAATAGGCTTGTTTGAGATGAGCAAAATCTGCACAGAACCGATCACCGGTGATCAGCGCGAGATGCATGCCGGTTAGAAATGTGTCCGAGTGCGGTCCGCCTTGCTCTGATGTCATGCTGACGTGACGTATGTCGAAAAACTCTCGCGAGCGCAAGGCGCACGTGTCAGATTCTGCAGTCGAGCGCAGTTGCTCTCCACCGACTGCGCTGATCAAAAGCACGATGGGAAACGACTTGCTGACGACACAGCTTAATGCTCATTGGTTTTGTATTGTTCTCTTTTAAAATGTTTGATTTTAAAACTCTGATATCATGTTTTTTGTGTATATGTTATGTGTGAATATTCCCAAACTATCTGACAGTGCAATCTCTTTGGGTTATGCAATTTAATTTTTATAAAAAATACAATAAATAAAAACACATATGTCTGTATTAAAGAAAAAAATATTGATAAACATGTATTTGGAATGGAATTAAATAACAAGTACTTTGGGTGTCTTGTTCATTTTATTTATTTTCATATAAAAGCAACAGAACTTGAATTACATCCAGTTTATTAGCAACACGTTTTTGTCCCGGCTGCTTTGGAGGCGTCACAACAGGACGACAGGACGACAACAATATCCACACGACAGCTCATTCTAATGAGTTATACCAACCTGCTGACGCATGAGCATTTTCCACCTCGCACTCAACGCAAAGTTTGGGCTGCTCGTTTACCCGGAGTGGTTTAGCCTCGCACTCAAACTTGCTTGAAAAGGAAAGTTGTTTGGCAAATTGTTGCCATCAGTGTTTGCACAATGGCACTGTAGACTCCACAACGATCACGTTGGTTCGTTTGTTTACTCCGCGTTTTTTTTTTTTGTCTTCCGCAGCACAAACTTAATCATCTGTTTCCCGTTTCCGTGGATTACCCTGGGCACATCGCTACAGACCAACAATACATGCCATATACCTCCTGCTTCGCACTGTTCTCCTACTAATGACTGTTAATATTACCACATTTTATTCTGTTTCATTTGACCAAGTCCCTGATGATATAAATGGCTTCCATCCTGAACTCTCCTATATTGCATTTATGCATTTTTCGTGCACTGCATTCTATCAGCCAGTCATTAAATATAATGTATTTCCTTGTAATATACATTTTTGTGTTTCTAGTAAAACTGTCATGGAAAGCCTTAATGTTTTAATATCAACTGGCCAACCTCATAATCATGATTCTCACAGTTCCAAAGCTGTCAGATTAAAATATCGTCTTTTAATAATTCTACTTCTTTTGATGTCAGGTAACATTAAGCCAAATCCTGGGCCTACACCCCCATGTATTAATTTACCTACCCCATCCGATTTCAAAGAACGAAATGGTCTTGGCTTCCTCCACATGAATGTTAGAAGTCTTGTGCCAAAAATTTACCTAGTCAGGGTTTGGGTGTCTACCTCAGACCCTGATGTTTTGGTTTTATCTGAGACTTGGTTGAAGAAATCTGTTTCTAATTCTTCTATCCATATTACTGGTTATAATTTATTTCGTAGTGATCGTCAAAGTAAGGGCGGTGGTGTTGCCATTTACATTAAAACCAGGTTTAACTGCAGAGTAACTAAATCTATATCCCGTCCTAAAATGTTTGAGTTTTTGTCTATTGATATTTCGTTCTCTTCCACATCATTCCTTACTGTTATTGCCTGCTATAAGCCTCCTTCTGCTGCTAAGGAGGCCTTAAATTCTCTGGCTGATGTATAAGTCGAATTACAGGATCGGGAAATTGTGCTTATGGGAGATCTGAACTGGGACTGGCTCTCTGCTAAGTCCGACTGCCTGAAAAATATCTGTAATGAGCTAAATCTTACTCAGCTTGTTTCCTCCCCTACCCGTCCTAATAGAACATTTCCAGATAAGTCAACCCTAATAGATTTAATACTCACTAACACTCCACAGAAATATAAAGGAATAGGGGTATTCTCTAACGACATCAGTGACCATTGCACTGTTGCATGTGTTAGGGACACCAAGCTCCCTAAATCCAAGCCTCGCATCCTTATTAAAAGAAATTTTAAAAGGTTTGTAGAACAAGCCTTTTTACATGAATTAAACATCTGTGATTTCTCTAGAATTAGTCTTATACCGGATATCAATGTGGCATGGAACTACTTTCACTCACTTTTTCTCTCGATAACTGATAAACATGCCCCCCTAACATGCTATAGAATTAAAGGGCGTGATAACCCCTGGTTTTCCAATGAACTGTCTTCGCTGATCCATGAGATAAATGCAGCCTGGGTCTTAGCAAAGACCACAAACCTCCAATCTGACTGGACTAACTATAGGTATCTTAGGAACAAGTGCACTTACCTTATAAGAAAGTGCAAATCTAACTTCTACCTCAAATCAATGTCCTCAAACCTAAATAACCCATCTAAATTTTGGAAAACGATAAAATCCCTTGAACTACCTCCCAGTGACTCTGCTCTCCCTCAGCATATAGTTAAAGACACCCAACAGATCTCAAACAAGAATGATATTGTGAATGCTTTCAATGACCATTTCATTAAGGCAGGGGACATATTTGAACAATTATATCCTGAAGAAGTCTCACAGAGATATGTCTCCTCACCTCTCCAACACAATTCACCTGTTTCTCTTGCAGTGAGGGATTCTACTTTAAACTCATTCCCTCATCTGCAGTGCTTAAGGCTCTTAAGGAAATTGACACTAGAAAATCAACCGGTCCTGATGGCCTAGACCCTGCTTTACTGAAACTATCTGCACATATCATAGTGGAACCTATTACATACATTTTTAATTTGTCCCTGTCTTCAAATGACTTACCAGATGTTTGGAAATCAGCACATGTGCTGCCCCTGTTGAAAGGGGGGGACCCCTCCATTCTCGATAATTACCGCCCAATCTCTCAATTGTCTGTACTTGCAAAGGTCCTAGAGTCTTTAGTAAACACCCAACTTAAGGGCTTCTTGCAAAATCATAACATACTTAGCCCGGCACAATCAGGCTTTAGGGCCAAGCATAGCACCATTACTGCAGCGGTCAAGGTGCTTGATGACATCATCTGTGACCTTGACAATAAGATGAGCTGTGCTGCCCTGTTCATCGACTTGTCAAAGGCCTTTGACACAGTTGATCACTGTATCCTGCTTAAGAGGCTCCGGGACATTGGCTTGGGCACTAAGGCAGTTGATTGGTTCAGAAACTATCTTGCCAACAGAACTCAAACTGTAGTTGTCGATGGGCATAGTTCTGCCCCACTGGGGGTCCGGCGAGGTGTCCCTCAAGGGTCTATCCTTGGTCCGGTCCTATTTACCATTTACATAAACACCATTGCCTCTGTAGCAGATAATGCCAAAATACATCTCTATGCAGACGACACAGTACTATATTGTTGCGCCCCCACCCTAGCTCAAGCTTATCAATCTCTACAGCAGTCTTTTAATTTATTACAGGCCACCTTCATTGAACTTAGACTGGTATTAAACGCTGGTAAAACTAAGGTGATGCAGTTCACAAAGTCTCGCAGAGTACCCGTATCAACCGCCTTAGCCATTTCCACACTGGATGGGAAGTGTGTTGAAAATGTTTCATCTTATAAATATCTTGGTCTGTGGATTGATGAAAAGCTAACCTTCAAAGTTCACATTGATAAATTAGTGAGAAAGCTGAGAGTAAAGCTTGGCTTTGTTTTTAGGAATAAATCCTGTTTTACTCTCCAAGCTAGGAGGAAATTGATCAGTGCCACTTTTTTACCAGTCTTGGACTATGGGGATATTATTTATATGCATGCTGCCTCTACCACGCTGCACACTCAGTTTACCATGGTGCATTACGGTTCATTACTAATGCTAAGTCACGCACTCATCACTGTCGTCTTTATGAGGCGACTGGTTTTAGCTCTTTAGGTCTGCGTAGATGGTTCCACTGGCATATTTTTATTTACAAAGTTATTACCGGTAATTTACCCAGCTATCTTAACAGTCTGTTGACCTGGAATCATTCCATTTATAATCTCCGCTCCGTTAACATTCTGGCTCTAAATATCCCACGTATAACAACTGAATTTGGTAAGACTGCTTTTAGTTATGCTGCTCCTTGGTGTTGGAATTTGCTCCAAAAAGTTTTGAAGCTTTCTGTTTTTATCCCACTTGAACATTTTAAACAATTACTTAAATGTTCCAAATTTGAACAATGCACATGTTTTCAATGACTCCTTTAAGTCTTTTTTAATTGTTTTGTTTTACATGTATTGTAAATCTGTTTTGTTTGTTGTGTCCGTTTCTGTGATTCTGTGTAACTTGTGTAATTGTTAGCCCCAGGGCTCCCTTGTAAAAGAGATTTAAATATCTCAATGGGACATCACCTGGTAAAATAAAGGGTAAATAAAAAAAAATAAAAAAAACACTGTGCACGCGATATCCATCTTTGATCTCACAGGTGTCAGATCCATACGAGAAGATAGATCTGTCCGGCTTGCAGCCGCCTACTCTCGCATACATTTCAGGCGAGGCAAGGCGCATCTCAAACAAGCCTAATGTCATCGTTCTCAGCCACTCCCTCTGTTCG
This sequence comes from Leuciscus leuciscus, assembly GCF_965113295.1. NCBI lineage: Eukaryota > Metazoa > Chordata > Actinopteri > Cypriniformes > Leuciscidae > Leuciscus > Leuciscus leuciscus. Next base: position 33,516,962 of record NC_138725.1, on the reverse strand, counting down.
CTGATTGGACCGCCAAAAAAATTATCGGAGAAGATCAAAGAATACACCACAATCCCAGACGTAGTACTGAACATAGATAACATATAAAGGCTAGATGTCTTACGGCGGAGTCTCTTCTGGCATCACTGTTTGGCCATCTTGTCACAGGCAGGCTTTCTGGCAGGCTCTGTGGTACCTGATGTAAGGTGAGTGATCAGCACAAACACAAATACTCTTATCTCGCTGAAATCTTGACGGATTTACAAACGGTTTGGTTTCTACGTTATTAACGTGGCTATAATTCCGTAGAATTCTGTAGAAAATTGAGCAAGTTATGGTTATTTAAAAAGTACATGCAGCATTAAAACAGTGTTACGAGTGAGCGAGCTGTCTGTGGCAAGATGGCCGCCACGTGCGGATGTCGACCTCCAGCATGATTGGCCAGCAGCGCGCACGAGACATCTAGCCTTTATTATATGATATCGATGGTACTGAAAGGAAATAAAATTGAGCGGAAGTATGCAGGAGGGCGAAGCCAGGCTACATTCAATCAGCCATCGCTAAGAAAAACCTCCTGAACTTTTTTGACGGCGATCAGCTGTAAAATGGTCCTGCTTGGTCCTGCTCGGTTTTCGTAGACTTTGAGTACAAGAATTGAAAGTTTTTTAAAAGATCCCCTGGGGTTAACGTGTCAACGTGACAGAAGTTTGATGCTGTCGTGTGAGACCAAGCAACAGTCGGCATTTTTCCTCCTCCCGAGTGCCTCATCTTCTTAATCTCCTCACGTAAATGATTAGATTTCGATGGCGTACATTTCTTCCCTACGGCAGAAACCACCACAGGTTCATCAACCACAGGTTCCTAATTTTTTTGTTTGTTTGTTGATCAAAAAGTTACAAAGTAGATAAGGAAAACTAGGATGCCGGGTGTATTTAAAGCACCGCCGTTACTGTTTACAATGCGTGGAATGGTGCACTGAGCGGATTTATCGCATTCTGCAGAAAGGAGACTGGCGGATTTGTAGCGGTTTGTAAAGAAAGGGAGAAAACATGACGGAATACCACGGCGTATATCGCATTTCAAGTAAGATTAAAAATTCACTTTTCAATACCGACCCTATACAATAGGCTACTTATTTTTGCGGGAACTAATATTTTTGAAAAATGCCATTATTCGTGTTTTGGAACCAAATTCTTCATTTTATTGACGGCCATCATTTGTAGTAACCTATTCACAAACTGTTTGCTCAAGCGTAGCATTTTTGCAGAGTTCACTGTGTAGCCTGCTCCCTGAATCGTTGCGCTTATCCATTTGTGGATGTTAACTGAATCTGTAAGTCACCTATACTGTTTACTTCTGTATATTATATTTATCTATAAATTACGTGAACGTCTTTCTGTCTGTGTGTGTGTGTTATTCGCATATCTCTTGAACCGTTAGTCCAATAGATTTCAAACTTGACAGGTGTCTTGCTACGGCATGAGTAAGTGCAGTGGCAAGTTTGATGTTGTTTGCATTAGAAAATCAAAATATATCGTTAAATATATATTGGTAAAAGAAGCACACACTGGCTTTTACCGCTCTAGCCGCTTGCCCCTCCCCCTCTCACACTGCACACTGAGTGAGTACAGCTGGCCTCTCCCCCTCTCACACTGCACACTGAGTGAGCACAGCTGGCCCCTCCCCCTCTCACACTGACACAGGGGGTGCTTCTCAATATCCCTCCTCGTCTCCTCGCTCCTCCGTCCTCCATCCTATGACCCCGAAACCGATCGAGCTCAGCCATCTTGAAGGACATCTCAATTCTCTAATTGCACCGCGAGGAGTCGAGGATCGAGTAGTTAGGAGGCTTCCTGAGGAGTCATGAGCGAGTATACACAGGTGTATCCTATGCGGAAGAGTTTTATCGACTTAAACGTGACGCACGTCTAAATTCTCCTCCCCCTTCACATCGGTCACAATCATTTTAATTTATACTTTACCTTTGCACTTTATATAAACCACACATCTCACATATTTCAACAGGGTATCTTGCTTTATTATTATTTATTATGAATTTCTTAAATAAACAAACTTCAACAACATAAGGGCAGATCCTTTGAGCGCTGCTGATGACGCGATGAAGTGACGCTTGAGTGATCAAGTATTCCAATGTATAAAAAAAGTTACATTCGATTCCTCCGTCCTCGCGTCTTTTCCTTGCAGCCTTCCCTCGCATCCTACAGGGGGCGGAGATGAGACGCGAGGAAAGGAAACGAGGATGCACAAATAAGAAATGACAAGCACCCTGAGTGAGCACAGCTGGCCCCTCCCCCTCTCACACTGACACTGAGTGAGCACAGCTGGCCCCTCTCACACTGACACTGAGTGAGGGGGAGGGGCCAACTGTAAGAAATGACAAGCACCCTGAGTGAGCACAGCTGGCCCCTCCCCCTCTCACACTGACACTGAGTGAGCACAGAGAGGGTCGAAGAAAGCAGCAGAGCTTTACTGTGCGTTCACACCGCCGCCGACTTGAGCTTCCAAAGTTACCGGAAGTCATTCATTTTCAATGGAAGCTGGCTTCTCTCAGCTGCAAGGAGCGTCAAATCCATCGGCGTCGCGTTTTGGGCGTTTTGAGCGTTTTGAGCGTCAATCTGAAAGTTGAAAGAAGCTCAACTTTATGGTAATGAGCTATGACGCGGTTCAGCGGCAAGCAGCGGCAAACGCACAATAAAATGTCACTGAACTTTTGCTGTGTAATTGTAACAATGAGCACTCAAACACACCAAACCAACAATTACTAAAAGCACACACAAAAACTGATTTTGCACTGGCATTTTGCACTAGTAGGATCAAATACACACACACACACACACACACACACACATACATATAAATTGTTGCACATAAATTGTGACTTCAAATGTTTTTATCAGTATACCTCTAAAATTGGTAACTAATTGGAAATACTTTGTAAAAATGTTGTTCGACAAAACACATAACACAGCGTTATATGACACATAACCTTCTAAAACTATTTAAAATAAGATTTTCCAATCAGTTTAGAAGTATTTTCAAGGTCAACAAAAGTAAATGTGTACCCTTGACTTACCCATATTCTACTCTTCTTGACCTTGCATACCTGCTCTCTTCATCATAACATCTCATAGTTTCGTTAAATGTCAAATCTGGTTCATAAACATATTCATTATAATCCAGAGATAATCCTGAAATTAAAATGAAAATAAACATTCAATGACCTATTTACATCCAAAATATCTTAAATATTCATATATTTAACTCTTTATGTTTTCTGTACCTTCAGTGAGAAGAATGAAGAGAAGAACAATGAACACATGGTGATGGATCTTGTGATGGAAGACAAATAAAGAGATGAAGTTCAATCACCCTTGCTGAAAAAGTGTGTTTTCTGTCATTGACTGTCAGTGTCAGTAATGCTCCGCCTCCTCCACACATTCACCTCAACCATCAGTTCTGCACTGAGTTTGTGCTAAAGTCACAATGAGCAACACAATCACTTTCACATTCTCTGACTTGATTCACAAGATCTATGATTTATTCTGATCACAAATACGTGAATTGCAAGTATTATAGTAGATGCTTTACCAGTGGCCAAAATGAATCTAGATAATCAGACAATTAACAACTACTGAAAACCATATTGACTGGTTAGTTTCAGCTGGTTTAAGTTGACATTTTTGGTTGTGCAGTGAGAAAAGTGGCAAAACCCACTTAAAACCATCAGTTTTCACAGGTTCGTCGGGTTAGTTCACTAAAAACAAATGTAAAACTATGGAAATTATGGTTTACGCACCCTCAAGGGACTTTCCTGATTCTGAGGTACAGTGGTGGTCAGAATGAATGGCACTCCTGGTAAATATGATTAAAAAAGGCTGTAAAAAATAAATCTGCATTGTTTATCCATTTGGTCTTTCATTCAAAAAATTTGCAAAAATCGAATCTTTCATTGAAGTAAAAGATTTGAAAGTGGGGAGGAAATCACATTATGAAATAAATGTTTTTCTCCTAAACACGTTGGCCACAATTATTGGCACCCCTAGAATTTTTTACATTATGAATTTTTTTATACATAACATTATAATCTCATTCACTGTAGAGAAAGCTGCTTACATGTGCAAAACTCACTGTGAAGACTTAAATGTTAACACAGCTTTTGTGTCTTTATCAGCTTTTTAATACTGGCCCTGATCATCCTCACAAATACTTACCGCTTGCTCCATTTTTGTATTCCGTTTTTATGAATTTTATGAATATGAGTCTCTCACCCGTTGCTCTAGTTTTCTACGTCAACAGCCGCATGCACCCCCTGCTGGTGAGATCGACTAACAGCTATGGAGATTATCAATCGGCAATCTACTGCTGCCATTCCCGGATGTCAAATGTTGAATTTCCTGTCGAATTTGAATCACTGAATTTGTGGAAGCGAAATAAAATGGACCGAAAATTTCCTGTTGAATATTATAGGTTGTTTTTTTAAACAGAATTAATATTTTGGAAGTGAAATCTAAAATATGGATTATTGATTTTTTATTAATTAAAACATGTGTGAAATGTTTTGAATTAAAATATTCACAGCCTAAATATACAATCATGTTAAATTTCAGCCTATAAAAATGCAAGCAGGGTTAATGCATTTGCATATTTTTTCAAGTAGTGCAATTCAACAAGCTTTTTTGTTTCAAAAACATTTGTCATTATTTTACCTCCATACTCCTCCCTCCTCCAAAAATAAACTCCAGCATATTCAGTTGTCAGTGTCAGACATGACTGGATCTTCAAAAGGGACCGGATTCTGTGGTCAGATGAAACAGAAAAAAAGGGCTTTTGGGCAGCAAACCCTGTTTGGTGCAACAGGGATAAAAAGTACCCCATGCCTACGGTTGAATATACTGCTCGATCTTATATGTTGTGGGCCAATTGTTTTTGCTGGAGGTCCTGGACATCTTGTTCAGATACATGGTATTATGGATTCTAGCAAATATCAACAGATAAAAAAATCTAAACCTGACGCCTCTGCTAGAAATCCTATAATGGGCCGTGGTTGGATCTTCCATCAGGACAAAGGTCCAAAACAAACATCAAAATCAACACAAAAATGGGTAACTGAGCACAAAATGAAGCTTCTGCCATGACCGTTCCAGTCCCCTAAACTGAACCCTATAGAAAATGAGTGGGCTGAACTGAAGAGGAGAAGCACCAACATGAACTTGTGAATCTGAAGGATCTAAAAAAAAAACTCTCAAAACTACATTCCATGACACAATAAGATTTGTAAAATGTGTGATTGCTCCTCCGCAATTGCTGAAAAAACAAGATGAAATATCTTCTTCTTCTTCTTCTTCTTCTTCTTCTTCTTCTTCTTCTTCTTCTTCTTCTTCTTCTTCTTCTTCTTCTGGTGTCTTATGGCGGTTTGGCAAGATGAAATATCTAATAAGAGTTATGAACCCAACGAATGGAAACACTAATCACTGTTATGGTGACTTCAAATGAAACACATTAGAGTTAAACCTCTGTTAATTCTCAATAAAAACTTCTGTAGACGTCTGACAGAGATAAAGTCAGTCTGGTTAGTAATAAGTGAAGCTGGTAATGCTTTTTGTGGACCAGATCATCATTCCACATGTGCCAGATGTGGGCCAGATCTGGGATGTCCCAAAGTTCCTATGTGAGTACATGTATTTGGCTGCTGTGGGAGGCTCCGAGCTATATCCCTTTATCCCTGCTGGGATAGGAACTAGCCAAGAGTGAGGAGTCTTGTCAATTTCTTTATTTTACATTGTGAATCTTTTATAGCCTATAGTTGTTTTCAAATATTTTATATTGATATTGTGTGAAATTGTATTCTCATTATTTATTTTTATGCCTGTGAAGCACTTTGAGTTGCATTCCATGTATGAAAATTGGTATATTTATTATTATTAGGCTATTAGGCCTATTATAAATTATGAATTAAACATGTAGCCTGTGTAATATTATATTATAAAGGCTACAATTTATATTGTGACAAACACTACACAAAAAACAGTCAAAAGAAAGACTGCACTGTATAAAATAAAAAATACTGAGTGATCTTTGATATGGAAATCTTTCATTAGCCATATTTTGCCTTCTCAAGCTATAAGCTACAAGTAATTGATGCTCTTCAAAGTCTGTGAATTTCATGAGTAAAATGTTTCCATAGCGTCTATGCAGGCACTCAGGCAAACTCCCTGTTTTATGGAAGTCCTAATAGCATACACACCATTCTATTATATCTTTATTTCTCATGATCTTGACATAAGTTATTTTCGTATGATCTTAGTTGCGATCACGAGAAAACAAGAAAGAAAGAAAAATAATGAATAGCCTCATAGGCTTCCGTATCTTAGTTAAAAACAACTCTCCCGGTTTGAAAACGCGCCAAAGGTTGGAAACGCGCCAAAGGTTGGAAACGCCCCTTCTTGTTCCTCAGAGTCCACTTGGCACTTGAACTGTAGGAGAGAGATGCTGTCTGCAAGATGGCAGCTCAAATGGAGACAACGGTAAGACTATTTTTCACCCTTCTCAGTAAACATAAGAGGATGGTCTTATAAGACCTTTTTCTCCAGAGACACACGCGCGCTGCCATCTTTGGAATATTGTCTCTGAACTTCCATTTTTGCGGTAATTTTGTGTTATATTTCAATGGCATCGCTGTCGAGGAGTAATTTGCTGGTAAAGTGGATTTACTTATTGTAGAGTTAAAGTTCATGAGCATTGTAATGTTTAAAGTAGATGCCTTAACACATGTCAGTAACTTGGACCGGGAAGATTTTAAAACGAGCTGTTAATTCATAACTATGTAAGAAATGTGGAAATACAACGCATCGCTGAAAAGGGGGCGGGGATATAACGTTAAGGTTTTATTTCTTATTGAAACAATCCGTTTTATTGTCTACTTTATAATAGCAAAGATCGCTCCTCATCAAATTACTAATTCCAGGTGATGGGAAGTTCGGATCATTTTACTGACTCTCTCGTTCATCAAAATGAACGAATCTTTATTCGAGTAATTTTGTTAATTTAAGTACGTTAGCTTATACTTACTTTTAACAGCCAAAATTTCCCCGAACACATACATCTACGCAATCCTGACCATATTTTGAATTAAGACATCATTATAATGTTGCCAAAGATAATTTACATGAAACATAATCTATTTAATTTACCTTGAGTCGTTCATGTCACGTGACAGACGCAATGAACGGATCATGAAAGAATCGTAATAAAGTTTTAGTGTTGAATCAAACAACTCACTCAGGTAATTTAAACCATAATCCATACATTTTCTCCCATACAAGTATTCGTACTTGTACGCTAAAGTTTACGCTCACAGCTCCAATGTAAAAACCTGCAAAATATGTTGAATGTTGAGATTTGCACTTGCAGAAAATAGTCACAAACCTTTATTCTGAATTTGAAGCTTCAGACAAGACACAAAAACACAATGACAGACATAAACTTGTAGTATTTGCACTTATTCTTTCATTCACATTTACAGTACAACCTCACTTAGGCAACTAAGTGCAACTTCTCAAATCTGACACTGCAATTTCACATTTCCACGCCTTGACTTTTGCTACTACTTTCGTGATATATTAGCGGTGGCTGAGTAACACCGGCGGTGGTTTTTTTTTTTTTTATGCTGTTTTACGTGAATATTATGACACGAGTGAAGCACAAAGCTTTATTTACAAAATAAATAATAGGTTAGCAATTAAATGTTACATCACAGCCATGAAAACATAGATTCATGCCGAATGAGAGTTACGTCACATGAGCCCAAAAATGTAAGCTTTATATTATGTTTTGTGATCTGGTCCCCCGATTATCAGCGAATGTAACAATATTACATTGGATATTGAATATCTTGTTTTTTTCCCAAATCTTCACTCACGTCTCGTCCATTTACGTAGGGGATTATAAAGGTTTCTCTCTTCGCTTTTACCACAGTAAAAATGTGAGTATAATTGGCCTGATACCTTTTTGCCTGCACATCAAATTCTATTCAACACAGTTTGTGTTTGTTATTATGGTAAGGCCCGTCAAGTTCATTTGTATAGCGCACTTCACACACGCTTGGGATTTTAGTTTTGCTTTCTCTGGCTGCACAAATTCAAACACAGCCTAAATGTCTTGACACTGCAAAAGATAAAATTCGCTCTTCAGACCTTTTACCATGAGTGTCAGTTTCATCAGGAGAAAACATGAAGATTGAAGAAAAGAGAATGACTGTCTCTTTCCTGCTCGTGTCCCACATCCCTCTCAAGGCTATATGACGCATCTCTGTCGGGAAATATAAAACATGTCTTGTATTAGGTAGGCTGCAGTTCTGGAAAATGGTGGCGCTGGAGACTAAATGTTTCCTGATGGTTTCACACTTAATTCTTCAACTTAATTCTTTTGCAGTTAACGTGTGTCTTTTCTTCTCTACCTGTATTTGTCTGACCCAATGAGCATTTCACTGTCCAATGGTCGTGCCGTAACTGCAATTTCTAGTATTGCACTAGTATTGCATCCTTCTCATGGGCATTTGATCATTTTTTGACTCTTCAGTCTGAGTTAAATCTCTTTTTTGGCTCTTTTTATCTGTAAAGAAAAAAGAAATGCGCCTAATGATTATGCAAACCTTTGTGAAACACATAAGGCGTTTTTCATTTCCAGCTTTCATGAACAATTATATATCACTTATAAATGATTAAATGTAACATTAATAGTAGTAGGGCTGTAATCTCCCAGTCGATTAGTCGATTATTTGGTCGATACGTTCTGGCTCAACCAAAATTCTGATTGGTCGATTTTTTTGCCGCGTTCATTTCATCAGTTTTGCCGCGTTCATTTCATCAGGTGGAAAGCACTAATTGCTAATGGGGGTGTTTTCAGAGCACCCCTGTTTCACAGGTAACAGTCTGTCTTCAGAACACCCCCCTTGTTTTCACTTCTTTTGGATTAGCCCAACCCACTGGAGAAGAGAGACAGATTGAAGAAAGTAGGCTACTAGAAGGTTTGCTGAATATTATTTATTTAATTGTGAGAGCGTTTAATTCATAGTCAGTCTGTCCTCTTCTACCATGTCAACAAAGACATCGGCAGTGTGGCAGCATTTTTAAGTTAATAGTCTATTCGTGTCTCAGCCGCGAAGCTGAGCTCCACAGAGCGGCTGAAATGATAGTGTCTGTCAGTTATTATAATACATATGACAAAAACAATTGTCTAAATTATGTTGCATATTCCTCAAAAGTTCTTGTGATGATATCACTAGTTGACAACATAGTACTATTTTCGGAAATCATAGGCTATGATATTGCGCAGGTGCACGTGATGCAACGCTGTCAGAGACGACAGACTCGAGTGTCAGACTCATTTCAGTGCAAAATAATTAGGTAAAAAACGATTTAATACGGCAAATAGCCTACTAGTTTTTTATGTTTATTTATAATTCATTTAGGCGGACAACAAGGCTACCAAGTACAGTGCGCATCTAATTAATTTAACGTTTTTTTTTTCCTAACGTAATTTTTAGTCGATTTTTTTTGTCGACAATTTCAGGACTTCAGTCGACCAAGATTTTCTTTGGTTGATTACAGCCCTAAATAGTAGTTATTAAGATTAATGTGGTTTGGAATTGGTCAAATGTGCCAAAAAAAAAAAAAAGAAAAGCAGAAAATCAATGTGCCTAATAATTCTGCACACACTGTACACCCAAAATTAAAAAAATTCTAATTACTAGACATGATTTAATATATTGCTGTCCATTTAGAAAGAAGATACAATTTGATTTGCCTTTGAAGAAAATACATATTTTAAGATTTCTATAAAGACACACAAACTGTTGTGGTGTGAATTAAAAAAGAAACATGCGGACAGCACATCCTCATATAACCTGACACCAGCTTATAAGCACACGCAGCACAATAATTATTCCTTTCTTTTTCTAACAAGCTTTATTAATTCGGTGTAATATTTATGCATTCCAGTATTATAATTTCAAAAAAAAAAAACATTATTTATTTATTACATTGTTTACTTGGTCATGGCATGTAACACACACACACACACACAGATAACAAATCCCAATTTAACCCCTGCATGAGAACAGCAGAGCAATATTTATTAAAATGTTGATATTTTCTGTAGGTAAAGAAAATGCACTCATTATATATTCCATGTGTTTTTCAGATGGATGAAGTGTTGAAGCTTTTAGAAAACTACAAACTGGAGAAGTTTTACGACCAGTTTGTTGAGCTTGGGATTGAGGACGTGAAGGATTTCATTGACGGTGTGACTGATGAGGACTTGGACAACATGAGTAAGATTTATCAACATTTTTTTCTGGAAAAATGTATTAATACATTATTTTTTTTATATAGTGAAGTCATTACATGCCGTTTCTACAATTCAAATTATACTTTAAAAAAAAATTTTTTTTATAGTTACTTTAATTATTAAATGACATTCTCTGCTTGGTGTCTCCCAAAGAGTTTAAGCAAGTTCAGAAGAACAAATTTAAGAACATGATCGATGACATTCAGAGACTTGGTTTGGCTCCTCCACAAAAAGGATCATTGAGGAAATCACTTCAGGCATATTTCCTGTATTATTCATTCCCAAAATGTCAAGGGCGCAAAGAAATACAAGGTAAGTGTTTTGGTTAGTCTCTTACACTTGAAAGACAATAATGACTTTTTGTGTGATATTCTAAGAGTTAACTCATAATGTTGAGTTTGTTTGTTGTTTTGCACAGATATGGACCCATTACAGAACACAGTGGAGGATCTTATCCTGAGGATCAGCATTCACGAGAACATCGGTGACCACATGACTGTGTGTCTGTTCACTGTTGATGGGATGCCTTTGACAGATGACCCATTCTTCAACACATGTTAGTGTTTATTGATATTCTCTTATATTTAATAATGTACTATTGTAATTATAGCACTGAAATAAGAAAGCTTTTTTTATACTTTTCCAATTATACAGTCTTTTTCCTAGTACTTGATGATTTATTTTAATACTTCATATTTGTAACGATCTCATGGGCTAAAAGAAAATCAGTCATAGTCTAAATAAAATTGTTAAGAATTAGGGATGTACATTTTTAGGAATGGTGCTGATCGATTTCTAGCAAAATCAATTAATTAAATAATTGTTAAAGGAACTGTATGTAAGAAATGTATTTCAATGAATCACAAAATGGCCCTGATATGTCACTAGACATTAAGAAATCATGTTCATTTCAAATACTTATATCACTGACAACAGTAGTCCGGCCAGGATATTGTCATTTAAAAGTGAAGTTGCAGCCCTCAACTGATGTTGATGTTGTCATGTTGTGTTTTGGCCTGATGCTCCACCCTCCACCTATCTACCAATCACGAAGTCAGTAGTGTTTCGGCATACACCGCTCTACAGTAATTTGAAAGTGATTGCAGTACCAGTTTTGGCCACAATCTTACATACGGTTCCTTTAAAGTTAATACCATAAAACGCATGTGGAGAACTAGCTGAATAGTTGTAATACTGAACTGAACGGAGACATGGGCTTAGGCCTGTCATGATATATTGTCCTAGAAATAATTGTGATAAACGATATTACTGTCATTTTAAGACGTTTTATGCAACTGAATATAATCATAATATAACATAATAATGCAAAAAGGCCTACACACTTTCAAATGACACCAACATTTTAAGTAATATAATAAAAAAAAAAAAACTTGAATAAAAAGAAACTTAAAAAAAGTAATAAGTAGAAAAAAATACACTCTTGCAAATGCACAAAAGGCACTTATGGAGATTTTCCATTTGCAGATTTTGCCCTGTCCTTCTTTTCCCAGTAAAGTAAGGGTGAACTATTGCTGAAAAACACAAACCCTAGTTAGCAGTCAGATGTCCATATGCCTCAACAGCCCATATCTGCTGCTAAAACTATTTTAGTGTGCACTAATTTGCGCTGTGACGTTTATATTTGCACCGGAAAGAGTGGATTGCAGCTTTGAAACCAAGAATAGAAAAGATTACAGCAAGATCGGTGATAAAAATGGGCGATACATTGGGTCAACAAAAATGATTGAGGTCATGTATACATGTATTGTGCGATAAGTCGATATAGTGATTATTGCGACAGGCCTAACAGGGCTTTCAGTACGGTACATACAATGACCATGTGTGGATAAAAAAACAAAAACAATCATTAACAAACACTGGTGCCACACAAATAGTGCTCCTTGAGTGAAGTGCATGGGACATGAGCACAAAAGCTTTAAAGAAACACATCTAAAACATTTTGATATCATCACTCAAACTACAAGGCTATAGAGAGAGTCAAAATCAATATTTATCGGACAGCTCTTGAATATGAGTGTATCAAGCAGATTTGGAGAGTTGGTCATGCATTAAAAATAGCTGCACCGAGGCATTGCATAACTTGTACTCTACTCTAAAATTACAAACAATATCTGTAAATGTACAAATTCGCTGTTATTTTAATTATTTTGTCATTGATGTCAAATTGCAGTAAGACAAAGACAAAAACGCAATTTTCTCAGCTTTTTGTTTAAAATGTTGCTTTTTTATAAAACTTACCCACATTCAAGTGTTGATAAAGGATGAATGTTTATTTATTTTTTAAATGTAAAGAGTTAAAATATAAAGGTATATTTCAAGTACAAAACACTAATACCTAAATAGGAACATAGATAGTAAACTAAAAGTGCAAAAGTAATAAGTATAATGTTATGTTCACTTAAATAACTTCAGGTATACTTGCAGTATAAAATTACTAAACTAGCAGTTTACTGAGAGTATACTTCAAAGTCTACTTTCATAAACAAAAAAATGTGCTACATGTGTTTTACTAGTAAACTATCACTATACCTAATATAACTTCACTTGTAGTACAGCGAGTACACAACTAGTTTTTTGTACTGCAAAAGTTAACTAAAAAGTGTACTTTTAGGATATTCACATTTAGTCCCAAGTAGTTTTGAGAGAGTACACTAACAAGTATACTTCTAGTACATTCATATTAGTATACTTAGTACATAAAGTAGTGTTAGGAAATTTTACAGTTAAGGAACCAGGACCAGATATGAACCTGGAGTCAGAATTATTGTAAATTGAAGAAAAGGTTTAAGAAAGAAAAAAGAAAGAAAAGCATATCTTCATTTATATGACACCTGAACCCTGAGTTCACAGAACTGCGATAGAACATGTCGAGAACAACTAATTATTTCATCTTTCTAGGGTGCCAGTTGTTCATTTTACAAATACTGACCTGTAAAAACAGAATATTAGGACACACACACACACACACACACACACACACACACACACACACACACACACACACACAGAGATACACAGGATCCAGCCTCGTCAAGGTCGCATTTGGTCAAGCTCTGCTCTAAACAATAAAAAATTTCCCAAAACACACTATCTGTATGTTTTGGGAAAGTTTCTTGTTTAGAGCAGAACTCGACCAAATGCATGTTCTTTCTCTCTATGAGAGGCGCAGAAAATATTCATTATCCGTTAGTGATTGAAATAAATGCTTTAACATACGCTTGAAGATGTTCAAATCATTTAATATGTAGAAGAAAAAATATTGATTATGGATCAATAACTTATAAATTACTCAAAAAAAGATGTACATCTATACAATGAAGTGGCAGTGGATTCCGGAATATACTTTAAAAGGCCCCTATTATGGATTTTTGAAAATGACCTTTCATGTAGTGTGTAACATGGCTCTAAGGGAATGAAAACATCCTGTTAAGTTTTAAATCTGAAAGTTCACCGTATATAAAGTTATTGTCTTTCAAAAGTAAGAGTCGACTCTGAGTCAATTAAATGAATCTTTTTTCAAACGAGTCATAAGCCGCTTCGTTGTGACGTCAAGACGAAACATTAGCATATTGCCCGCCCACTTATTGCACGTGCGCAGACACCAGGGAAAACTTGAACCTCAAACCAACAGCTGATTCCTGTGGATACTGGACAGCATCATGTCGAGAAGACGCTGTGCTCTACAAAGTGAAGGTAAAACCAGTTTTTTCCACTGCCCAAGAACAAGCATGTGAAGAATCAGTGGTTAAAGTTCATCTTTACCACAATATCAGAGCAGTATAATCCTAAACTTTTGCTGTGTTCCCTTTATTTCACTGACGACTGCTTCCCAAATCTCGGCGTTCAATGCAGGATTCGCAAACCGCTTGCCTTCGAAAGATGGTGTTCAAAATACTTAGTTTTGAGTTTTATATTGTGTAGGTCTCCTGCTAACTGGCTTACTCACATTATCACTGTCTTACTGAAATACTTATGCTAAACAGTTGTGGACCACTATTACCTATAACTGTGTCTAATGCAGATTGTCTGTCATTCTCACTACGTTGAGGAAAGATTAAGCATGGAGCAAGATTTGTTTTACCAACGTTTGTTACATCAGTCATTCACGCTAGAGCTCGGCTAATGTATACGTTGCATACATGCACTGTTATTGATACAGTTTCCACATGTTCACCACAATATATTGAGTACAAGTAAAATAATCGGTTTGTTGATGGAGTGACGGTTGTCGCTCGCATTGATATGGTCAAATTGACGTCATTGTTCGTTATTGTCTTTAGTTTACGGTGTAGGAAGCCTCAGGACAGCTGATAATGTTATGGCAATGGGCATATTTGTTTTCGACGCGCGCGCTGTACGCGGTAAACCAATCACAACAGACTGAGCTGTGTGGCCAGTCAGAGCAGAGTAGCTCGCAGAAAGGAGGGATTGATTCATCTGACGAGTCGTTTGAGAATCATTGAAAAATGAGTTTTTTTTACCTTTGATGCATGTAAACCTGTTGTATGAGACTCTAAAACAACATTAGGAAACTTTAAAATGGCATAATAGGGGCACTTTAAAATATACTTGAACATTCCTTAAGTAAACTTAATAAAATGAACTTGAAGTATACCTATATTTCTGTAAGGGTTGGCTGGCCACTTGTGATCAGATTACCAAAAATCAATCTTAATTCCTGGTGCAACTCAGAAACTTAGAATCCAATATGGCATCTCAGCACATCAACCAAAATGAAATAGTAGTAATGTATATATTGTTTATTACTGTAAATACAACATAGTCTTTCCTTAAGAAATGCTTCATCACTCGTGATGTTGAGCCCCTATTACTTTTTTCATGCAAACCGAGCATCATGTGTAGTGGATATTAAATATGTGCACCAGCATTCAATGAGTGTTTTCAGCTTCTGCTTTCAATGATTACTGAACACATTTGTGCTGAACTGATTAATCGACAATCAATAAGCTCAAGTGATTTAATAAAATCATGTTCAGTGATTTAATCATTGATATCTCTATCTAGTGTGTTCAGACAGCTTTGATTTTCTCCATTTAATGTAACTTGTCTTTGCCTTTTGTTTATTCTCACAGGGTCCCTGAAAGACAGGCACATTGAAAATGGGAGTGAACTGTACGCCATATTTACACCAAAGGAAAACTTACGAGGAACTGCCAGCTCCCAGCAAAACAACATTAAAAATGAAGGCCCAAACAGTGTCTTCTGTCATGTGATGCTGAAAGTAACAAGAATTATTATTATATATATATATATATTTTTAGCAATTTAAATGCAGCTTTTCCCCTCCCCAATACATTTTATATTTCACTTATTGAAAGTTTCACTATTTTAACTATCACCCCTTCTTTGGGTTTGAAGGGTCTGCCCATGTGCCTGTGGTTAAATGTCATTCTACCTTTTGCACAATTCGTTGTAATTAATTTTCACATCTTTCCTTTAGATGCATTATATCAGTAATTTAAAGTCTCTCATCATTTACCCGCCCTCAAACTATTTCATACATGACTCTTTCTTCCACGAGACTGTAGGGCAGGGGTGGGCAACTATTACGCAGAGTTTAGCTTCATTAAATACACCTGAAAAATCAAACATTGTGATTACAATAGCTGGGTTTATCTGGAACGGCAATGCTGAGAGAATACACATTTTTCGGTGGATTGTACCTAATTGGGGTGTTTATCAATAAACGGGGTATAGTGCGAAAACACTTAAATGATATGCCATCAGTAAACCATCATAGAAGGTTTATTAACACACATTTGAGTGATTCTGAGAATGTAAAGTTACAGAGTTCAAATTGGGGTCTAATTGGCTATAATCAATATACAAAATTATTTAACCCTCAAAAGTCAAATTTTGTAGAGAATTCTTAACTCTTTATAACCTCAAATAAACATTGCCACTGGTCACATGGTCTATGGTACCATACATTTTAAACTTACAAACAATGCTGCCAACTGTGTCTCTAGGAGCTTTTAGAGACTTGGAAATGTTCTTACACTAATAGCCTTTTTGTAGCTTCTTCTCGTGGCTTTTATGAGAGTTCTTTTGTCTTGGCCATATTTTCTACTCAACTTCAGCACAGGCAAGTGGCTAAATGTATGCATGTGTAGCAAATTAAGTGTCGTTAGAATAACCAAAGCCTTAATTGTGTTTAACAGTGACTTAAAAACAGAAATGTTGAATAGGGGTTGAATGATTATCACATAGCTTTATTATGAAAAAATCCCATAACTCAAATGTATTTTTATTTATTTATCTCGGATCTTTAGAAAAGCTTACATTTGTAAATTGATAGTCTCTGTGAGGTTGAATAATTTTGTTTGCAAGTGTATATGCATGAAGGTATGGACAACTACTGTACACTCATACAACTATTGTTTTGTTTTTTTACAAACAGGGCAGGTATGAAATCCATGTGAACTTGGATTGTGACACGTTGACTGAATTGAGAGGACGGCTTTCACTTGAGAGTGGAATACCTTCACATGTGCTTCACCTCAAGTAATTCATTGCCTTCATTTTAATATGAAATATCAGATAGATCAAAACACCCTATAAAATATTGTAAATAGTATATCTGTGGCAAGTGGTATTTGTCCCAGTGGTTAAATCTTACTAAATGTAATCAATACTTTTTCTCTCTTTTACAGAGACTATGTATGTAAAGTCAATAAAACACTACGTAAACTTGAAATCAGTGAAGACGCAGTGCTGCAATTCTCTTTGTCCTCATTTCATAATGAAGTACCGGATATGAATACATTCTGCCAAAGTGATATCACCCCAACAGTGAAACAAACAGAGAAGGGCCTCAGTGCTTTTTTCTCAGCCTTGAATGCCGTTGTAAGTTTCCTTTTCTGATTACTCTTTACTTTTTTCAGCATTAAAACACCTAGCCTACCTCACATCACACTCATAATAATGCTTTACACACCAACTCTCGTTACATTTTCTTTGTCAAGACACTTTGTCAAATGCTTTCTAGAATCATAATTACACATTTACTGTGGTATATGGCAACTGACAATGGTATATGACAAATATAGTGTACTAACTAGATGATGGGGAGCGATTCAGATAATTAAGAAAATATCATCAGTTTGACAACACGTGCGTTTCTGTATTTGGTTTCATTGTGAGTATTTGCAGTGTGTTTCTGTATTTGGTTGCGTTGTGAGTATTTGCTGCATGTTTCTGTATTTGGTTGTGTTGTGAGTATTAGGGTTGTGCCTGACCGACATCACGATGGAGAGCCACCATCGTGATGCCACACCCCCCACCCTGTCAGACCAGCCCAGGCTCATGCAGTTCGTGAAATGGTCACATAATTTAATCTATTGATTCGTGTACGCCAGTGGTTGGGAACCTGTGGCTCGCGAGGTCTCTCACCCTTTACCAACAAAGATCGATAAAAAAAAAAAGAGACATATCAACAGAGATCGGCTCTCTGCAGAAAAAGCAGCCAATTACAATCCCCTTGTACAGCCTACCGAAGTTAATGAAAAGTTTATGATAATAATAATTAGGGCTGTAACGATTCCTCGATTAAAGTCGAGTACTCGATTTTAAAAAATCCTCGATTGCAATTTACCCGTGTCGAGTAACCGGCAAAATACCGGAAGTGGCGCATTCCACAGACGAGTACATGAACCGCATTATTACACAGTTTTCTAAGGCTACGCGATATTTAACTGTTTACATCATGAGATCGTGAAATCACAAAGGATAAGATTAAGTTAAATAAATATATGCACTGTTTTTTTTCTCCCACAGAGAAGCATGACGGTTTAATTATTTACATGCGTGCAGATTGTGTTAAAAGTACCTCAGCTCTGTTCACAGTAAACGCTGCTCCACACATACTCAGTCTCTGCATGTTCTGTTTAAGTTTCCAATAATGTGCATTTGGGAACGCAAAACCCCGGACGCGTGTTTCATAGTAACTGTCATCATCATTTATATGCGTGGAGCGTCTCGGGTTTCTCAAACTCCATCTTTGCGTGCTGTGAGTTTGTGTGGCTTAACGTTCATCTGCACGCAGTCTGCGCCGTTTCACAAGATTAGTAACGCAGCTCATTTATAAATCTTCGCCAACACAGGAGAATACATAAGTATGTTTCTGAATATATTCAGAAATATATTCGCAATCGCATATATTCTCATGTGCGAATTGTTGTTCATCGCGATTACAAAATAAAAGTTTAACCCTTGCACTGCTTGCATGTTTTGACGTGCACATGTTCTTTTCAAGAAATGACGGCAGCTGTTGCATTTCTATCGTACAGAAGTGACCAAATATGAAAGATTAAGTTGACATTTGAATTAAATGTTATGTTTATTAGTTATCATATATTTTACATGGTGTATTTTAACAGCGTTGTTCAATAAAACCCATATGATTACTTTTTTCATACTTTATTTGAACCAATAATTATTGCTTATTATTTGGGTAACACTACAATAAGGCTCATTAGTTAACATTAATGTATTAATCAACATGAACTAACAATGAACAATAGCTAACATTTGTTCATACAAATACAGCTGTTCATTGTTTGTTCATGTTAGTTCACTACATTAATGTTAACAAATACAACCTTTAATTTTAATAATGTATTAGTAAATGTTGAAATTAACATGAACTAAGATTAATAAATGCTGTAGAAATAGTAACTAATGAACCATGTTGTAAAGTGTTACCTATTTGTCTTTAAGTAATTTTAAAGGCTGTTGTTCACTTGGATCTATTTTTATTACCACAATTCTTTATCCGATTACTCGATTAATCGATGGAATAATCCGTAGAATACTCGATTACTAAAATAATCGATAGCTACAGCCCTAATAATAATATTCAAGTTGTACCGGCAAAAGTGCGTGTTCAGTGCTGTTCGCGAGTGTCACGAGTCACCACAGCAATCAACTAACCGCTTGCGTTTCTGTGGTAACCTACAGTTACTGCACTGGGATTCAAGCTGGCGAAAACCATTTTAGAACAGCAGCGAAAATGTAAAAGTAGGCTGTATAAACTTTAATATATCCTTTTATTGAAACGGGTGCTTTGCTGTGCAAAGAGACATTTCAAAACATTTCACCCACTGGTACTTTCACTTTTGCCGCATGTTCTGTGTTCTATAAATGTGTCATATTTTTGACAATCCGCGCATATTTCAGTTGACGATTCTGTTTAAAGTTATTAATAACGAATCATGAATGAAAGAGAAAGAAAAGAGCAGGATGTGCTTTATATTGAAAAGAAATATTAAAAGCGCGAGAAGTCGCGAAAGAGAACTGAATTCTACTGACAGGATGCTGTGTATAAAATGTGAAGTCGAGTATTCCCGTAAACACAGTAGATGTAAGTACTGTGTGCTCTCTCTCTCACACGCACACGGAGAGGATTTATGCTCATTAGTTGGTAACTCAACCTCACGGTGAAAGCCCTGCACAGTTAATTCCATTACATTGCCACTTATTTATTGTTTTCTGAATATATGTTTGTTTTAGTTGTCTATAGACCTAATAATTACTACTGTTGAAATTTGATTGAAAAAAGCACGTTTTTAATATTAATAATATTATAAATTAACCCCACCCCCCGCCCTGCGATATCATCATCTATCGCAATGTTTTACTGTAAACATCGTCAACTGCCAATTTAGGTGACATCGCCCAACCGTAGTGAGTTTTTGCAGCTGTTTTTTGTATTTGGTTGCGTTATGAGTATTTCCAGCGCCTTTCTGTATTTGCTTGCGCTGTGACTGTATTTGCATTGGGTTTTACTATTTGGTTGCGTTGTGAGTATTTGCAGCTTGTTTTTGTATTTGGTTGCGTTGTGAGTATTTGCAGCGCCTTCCTGTATTTGGTTGCGCTGTGAGTATTTGAATTGGGTTTTACTATTTGGTTGCGTTGTGAGTATTTGCAGCGCCTTTCTGTATTTGGTTCCGTTGTGAGTATTTGAATTGGGTTTTACTATTTGGTAGGGGTGACCCCGAATAGTCGAAGATTCGATGCTTCGATAGGAGGAGCCTGATTCGACTACCGATCTCACGGTCGAATCTTCGCAGAGGTGTTATGAAACGAGGATCATGCCACTTTGGCTATATGAGGGCGCTCAATGTCTGATTTCACATAGAACTAGCTTTTATGTCAATACATTAATATTCAGCCTATTATGATAATGCTGTAGGCCTATATAAAAATGTGCAAAGAAAGAAGCTTTTAATACATATTTTTTAACGTGCGTGAATAAATCCAAACACCCCGTGACATATTTAAGTTTCACTTTCAATCCGTGACCGACAGAGGAGCATCTTCGCGGCAAGGATTTAAATCTTTAACAATGTCTGGGATAAGAAAATCTAAAGTGTGGATGTACACCATCAGAAAGGATATTCTCCAAGGCTGGATTTAGCATCAGGAAAATCTGAAAGTGATCGCACTTCTGCCGGCCAACGTTAACATGTTTCACGCATAGACTGGGTTTCACGTTAGAATGTATTTTATCCGCGCGCACAATTTGAAAAGACTCCAACGGACAGACAGAAAGACTTTCAGGATTTGTTCTCTCGATCAGGTACAAGTGATTTCAAAACTTTTCAGCCGGTTCTAATTTTATTTTTGGATGCTGTTAACATTTTTAGCTAAAAAGACTGCCTCTCCAGTTTAGCATTTATTGTTGTTTCTGCAGTTAAAAAGACAAAGTTGAAAATTCTGGCTACTATCGTTATTTTAATAATTTCTTTATTTTAATTTTATTTATTAATCTGTCAGGGTTATCTAATCTAACTATTTGTGGCTTGTGTTTTGAATATATGTTCCCCTGCACTTTAGGCATTTTGCACACATTTGCTCCTCATCCTGTGACTTGATTCTGATTTATTTCGTTTTGTATTTTTATTTATTAGAAAGTTATATTCTGTTCTAATTTAATTTAGTAAATGAATTGTTTATTTTTTCGGTGCATCGATGCTGTGCTGTAGGCTGGCCTGCTCGCACAGGTAATTTAGCCGATTTAATTTGATTTGCATGTGAAATGCAAATCTGCAGTGTGGCCTTTCTGGAGTTATTTATGTTATTTCTTAGTTTTATTGATCAAAAATGTTTTTATACATTTTCTTCTATATCTATGTGTGATTTTTCTGTACATCGCGGCTTTGAAACGTTAAAGCCCCGCCCCCAGCCCCACCCCCATACACATGATTCGACTATTAGTCGACTATAAGCAAGACATGACGATTCTGATTCGACTATGAAAATCCATAGTCGGGGACAGCCCTACTATTTGGTTGCGTTGTGAGTATTTGCAGCGCCTTTCTGTATTTGGTTCCGTTGTGAGTATTTGCAGCGGGTTTTTGTATTTGGTTGCGTTGTGAGTATTTGCAGCTGTTTTTTATATTTGGTTGTGTTGTGAGTATTTGCAGCTTGTTTTTGTATTTGGTTGCGTTGTATTTGCAGCGCCTTTTCTGTATTTGGTTCCATTGTGAGTATTTGCATTGGGTTTTAGTATTTGGTTGCGTTGTGAGTAGGGCTGGGCGATATGACCAAAATCTCATATCACGATATAAGTCATCTCATATCCCGATAACGATATATATCACGATATAGTACCTTTTCTATGAATTCAATCAATTAATAGTTTATATATATATATATATATATATATATATATATATATATATATATATATATATATATATATATATATATATATATATATTTTTACCACATGGAAAATACTTTCTTTTAATATATATATGTACTCAATATGTACTCAAATGTACTCATTCATATATGATTATTTTTCTCCCTTTATTTAGAACTTCTATGCAAATGTTTGATTAAGAATGTAGAAATATAAAATATGAATGAAATATAAAACAGTTTTCAAAAACAAATGATTGCAGGCCCAACATAAAATATTGATATATAAAATGCCAAATGTAAACATTGTACTTTCAAGTTTAAAATGTAGCAGCAATTCTCCGAATCTGTTCAATGAACGAAAACTAACGAACAAAATTTTGACAGGAACATAACCAGAAAAGGAAACAAAATCTAATTGAATCTTTCACAGACACACTTATTTGAAAAGGCCATTAACCGGTTATTAACGTTATTTGATCATTCTGTTAAAAATTTTAATTTGGCAGTCAACCAATCACGAATTCAAATAGTAGGCTATAGGCTACTGTGCAAATGTGATATTGACGCATAGCCAATATCAACGTGAGTGAAATGCCCGCGCTCAGCTGTCAAGTCATAGGTAGCCTAAGTCGCAAAGGCAATGTGCTGGCGTTAGTTTTCCCGAGGATGTATATGCTACTGTATATGTCACCAAATGTCAAACAATTAGGCCTACATTTCAGTGAAAATGAATAGCAGGTAATATGCAACTTTTTGTTTTTGAAATCAGCGAAAATTGCAGGATAGTGTAGAAGATTGATTCACACAATGTCACATCACGCACTTAAAGCGCTTCTGTAAACGGAGGAAACAGAATAAAACTAAATATATAAAACTAATATATAGGCCTATAGGCAAAATATAGGCTATTTCACTTAAATAATTACAGATCAACAAAACGAAAGGAACATTTTTGCTGGCCTCGGTTCATGCTATGGGATCCAAAGTTCACATAGAGGAAACCGAGAGGGCAGAAAACGGCATCGTGCTTGTTTTCTGTATTTTACAAAAACTATACAGTTTTGAATAATTTTGTTGTTGTTGCTTCTATCCGTATGACCATACGGAGTAACAGGTCCCTCAGAAGGACAAAAAATCCTGTGATCGCGCCGACGCCTCACACGCACACACGTTCTAGCATTGCTTACTTGACATTGCAGCATGTTCATTATCAAAATAAAATAGTCAACCAAACATATAGAAAGTTAACCAAACCATGTCCATGCTACAGAGGTAGCCCCTCGTTTAGGAACGAGCTCCTCGGTTTGTCTTGGCTGGTCCTGCTCGGAGCCACCCGGTTCTGTCTCCCCTTCACTCGCCATTATTCACGTCTCTGCCTGCGTCCCCGTGGTTGCGTGTAAGATTGCAGTCATCCAAATGATGAAAAAGTTTTGTCGTAAACAATGTTTTTTGCGACACCACGATATAAACGATAGAGCATAATATGAAACAATATACTTTTTATATCGTTCATACGATATATATCGTCATATCGCACAGCCCTAGTTGTGAGTATTTGCAGCGGGTTTTAGTATTTATTTGCAGTGGGTTTTAGTATTTGTTTGCATTGAGTATTTGCAGTGGGTTTATGTATTCGGTTGCGTTGTGAGTATTTGCAGCGGGTTTTAGTATTTGTTTGCATTGTGAGTATTTGCTGTGGGTTTTAGTATTTATTTGCAGTGGGTTTTAGTATTTGTTTGCATTGTGAGTATTTGCAGTGGGTTTATGTAGTCGGTTGTGCTGTGAGTATTTGCAACACATTCCTGTACTCTGTTGTGTTGAGTATTTGCAGCAGGTTTTTGTATTTGATTGTTTTGAGTATTTTCAGCACGTGTTACCAAACTGATGAATATGTATTCTTAATTTGCTTTTGTTTTTTCTATTTGCGTGTGTTTTCTTCAGTTGCAGCGCGTTGAGCTCTCGGCCACCGTACTTCTTGCATGCATAGCAAAACAAACTATCTAATATACTAACCTGATACATGGTCCATAAACAGATAACCTACATTAAACCATATTAGGCTATAATAGTTATTTATTTATCATGCATAGGCTAAAAATGTGTTAATAAATCTAATATTATTCTTCCACTTAATTTAATTCTGAACATCTAGAGAATGGCAAATGGGG
Source organism: Leuciscus leuciscus (assembly GCF_965113295.1). Taxonomy (NCBI): domain Eukaryota; kingdom Metazoa; phylum Chordata; class Actinopteri; order Cypriniformes; family Leuciscidae; genus Leuciscus; species Leuciscus leuciscus. Next base: position 33,492,756 of record NC_138725.1, on the reverse strand, counting down.
GAGATAACTTCAAGAAAGTGATTGCATACATTCGGAAAATCAGTGGATGCAGTGCCTTAGCCCAGAGCTTGTTTCAGATTATGTGCCAAAACAAGACTGGAACACGGGTCCAGAAGGTAAATATATGCATAATATTTTTCATCAAATACAATTTTACATAAATATGCTATACAGTATATAATGTTTATTATATTGCCTCTACTTACAGATTGCCATTGTTGAAGGACTTTACTATCTCTTCAGGGAGTTGTTACCCAGCCATACAAAAAGATCTGATGACAGGATAATTGAGGACATGGATGTTTTTGAGTATGCCCCAGTTTGCTGGGCCTACCTCATATCTCAAGCAGAGGTATAATTGCATTGTATAATGTACAGGTGTTTTCAAAGAAGTGTTTTGACAAGTGTTACGGTTGGTGTTAAAAACTGCCTTTTTTTTAAAAAGAAGCATTTCAAGTTTACAACAACATTGCCATTTTCAGTGTCTTGCATATATTCACCCAATCAATCGTGTTTAATTCATACCAATATTTCAACAAAACAATGACAGTTAACAGCATCAGACCATTCAGTGATTTCAGTATTTCTCCCTGCAGGATGTGAGCACAGAGCATGAAAACTATGCTTCAATTTCCATGAAGGCACAGTCAACAAATCAGCGTTTCTCTGAGCCGGTGCGTGTAGCAGACGTGCCTGAAGTTTTTGAGAGAGAGTATGTGCTGGATGTCATTAGAGGTAAAAGTCTTCACTTTGCATCTGATTTGTTTATTTATGCTGTATGTCAGGTTAATTATACACTGTGACTGTTAAAAATATAAAGGTTCCAAGTACAAAAGTTTTTTTTTTTCTGCTGGATGCCATAGGAGAACCCTTTTAAAGGGATGGTTCGGAGTAAAATCAACCTAGGGTCTTTTACACCATGACCACAATTGATCATCTTTTCGTCGTGTGGCGTGAGAGCTTGTGAAAAGTGTCAATTGTGTGAGTCTCACGGTGAATGCGTGAGAGTTGGCAGCCCTGACTGAATTTGTGTTGACATTAAAATCTGCACGCTGATTGGATGTTGTCGCATATTTCTGCTGTCGCATATTTCTGCTGTGAGATTGGCCCTTAGATTATTCCAAATTTGAGTAAAAATGTCGATAGCTTATCATTGTTATCGACATAAATTTTATCGCGATTCAATTTGATATCGTTTATCGGCCCAGCCCTAATTCGTCGTTACACTACATCTTTATGCATCACTTTCTGTCAGGACTTTTACGTCCTTTTCTTAACTCAATGAAGTGACGTCGACGTCCTGGTTAGCAGTAGCATGAGCCGTCAGGCAAGTTTTATTTAAATAAACTCCTGATGTACTTACAAACTTTCCAATGCCTTGTTTTATGAATACAGAACCTATTTGTACTACTGTAGAAGTTTGGTACCATTCTGGGCATTATTAGTGGGGTAATTTACAAGATACAGATTTGGAGCCAATAGCGGCTGCACTAAGCCATTCGGCTGATATCTCTAAATAAGCTCTAACTTTAATAATGTTCGACCAAGGGAAAAAGGCTTCTGGGGGGCATGTTTGGCTCGAGGTCATGGTGCAATGGACCCTAGGTTGATTTTACTCTTAACCTTCCCTTTAAGCACCCCAAAGAACATTTAGAGAACCATATATTTAGTGTTATTTTAAAGAACCCAGAAATGGTTCTTCACAGCAGTGCCACAAGGAACCACTTACTACTTACTAAAATATCCTAATTTAAATAAAGTGCAAAAAAATTTACATTAAACTTTTTACAGAAAAACAATGTTGTTTTACAAGTATTTCCTGAATTATCACTAACAAACACATTCACTGTAAAATGCGAATCTCTTGAATAATGCGAATAACTTGTAAAATGCAAATCTCTAAAGTTCTTATAGAGAATTAATAGATTTACATGATGCTTTGAAACTAAGTTTGAAAATTAAGTTTTATTGCAGAAATTACTACAGTGCTGTGATACTCAGCTGATTTTATGAAGTCGTTATGCAGAATTTTTTGGAAGGATCATGTTGATTCACTCAGAATAAGTGTATGAATCTCAATGGTGACATAATTTTTTTTTGATAAACAGAAACTGAACGACAAAAACATCTTTGTTGATTGTCACTATTGTTGAGATTCATATGATTCTTGATGTCTCTATGCGCCTAAAAACATTTTCTGTATAATGAAAAAGGTCAAAATACTACTGTAATACTGTAAAAGGCTACTGTAAACCATGTTAATTTAACTCTATTATACTCAGAGATGATTTGACTAAGTGATGTCAGTGAATCAGGCTAATAGATGATGACAATATCATCACCAATAAGTGTACGACATCATCTGATCAGAGTTTCTCTTGCACTTTTTGCACTTTTTTTGCCAAAACAAACATGTATCAGAAATCGTTATAGCATGTAAAAAAAAAGCAAAATCCTTTCAATCTGTGGACTGTAAATGGTGATTTAATAACAGGCTTTTAATAATTCAATTTGTGAAGAGTGCATTGATAAACATATAAGAAGTTAAGAAGAAAAAGCGAATTCCTATAAACGGGGCATTAAAGAGTCAATTGAAAACCAGACAAGCAGGCTATTCTTGAAGTTATGTGATAGTTCAGCAAATAATGAAAATTGTCAAATTACTAATTTTGAAATTGCTCCAAACCTGTATGAGTTTTTTCTGCTGAACACAAAAAAATGATATTTTGAGAAGTATGTCGTTAACCAAACAGTTAACTGCAGCCCCACTTTTGAAAAATCCCCAGAAATGACATACCCAAACTGTAGGGCTGTACTCAACCAAAGGATATCTTGGTCGACTGAAGTCCTGAAATTTTCGACTAAAAATCGACTAAAATCGACTAAAAATGACGTAAAAAAAACGTTAACTTAATTAGATGCGCACTGTGCGCAGTACTTGGTAGCCTTGTTGTCCGCCTAAATGAATTATAAATAAACATAAAAAACTAGTAGGCTATTTGCAGTATATTAAATCGTTTTTGACCTAATTATTTTGCACTGAAATGAGTCTGACACTCGAGTCTGTCGTCTCTGACAGCGTTGCATCACGTGCACCTGCGCAATATCATAGCTTATGAAAATAGTAGGCTACTATGTTGTCAACTAGTGATATCATCACAAGAACTGTTGAGGAATATGCAACATAATTTAGACAATTATTTTTGTCATATGTTATAATAATAAGTTATAACTGTCAGACACTATCATTTCACCGTGCATGTCCTCGCACCGAGCGAGGCTGAACATGAGCTCAGCTTCGCAGCTGAGACACGAATAGACTATTAACTTAAAGCTTTTACTCTTAATAAACACAAAAGGCACGTCCACTTTAATAAAAAAAGAATATTTATTAAACAAACCAGATCAAGAGCAGAAACGAAATAAAGTGCATAACTGAAAAATAAAGCATCCTAGGCTCAAAACTAACACAACCAACAGCACAGCGCAATTGCGCATTAGGCTCCAAATAAAAAAATTAAAAAGTTAGGTTATCACACTAAAACATTGAAATATGCAAATTCTGATATGTTCATATAGCCTACTCAAAACAGACAGGGCAAGCTAACGCAGACAAGTGAGCTTACCACTTTTAGATGATATGTCATGTTTGTCGTCGAGCTGTGGAAAACTGTTGCTTGCAAACTTTGCATTCGACCTTTTTCCTGTTATCAATTTTAACAAAATGCTGCCACACTGTCGATTTCTTTGTTGTTGACATGTTAGAAGAGGCCTGACTATTAAACGCTCTCACAATTAAATAAATAATATTCAGCATCAAACTTTCTATATAGTTATCGCTCTCTCTTGGGTTGGGCTAATCCAAAAAAGGTGAAAACAAGGGGGGTGTTCTGAAGACAGACTGTTACAGTGAAACAAGGGTACTCTGAAAACACCCCCATTAGCAGTTAGTGCTTTCCACCTGATGAAATGAGCGCGCCTCAGCGCGACAAAACAGATGAAATGAACGCGGCAAAAAATCGACCAATCAGAATTTTAGTCGAACCAGAACGTATCGACCAATTAATCGACTAATCGACTGGGACAGTACAGCCCTACCAAACTGAAACACATACAGTTCATGAACCCTTTGTACTAAAAGCACAAGTCTGATCTCATTTGAAAGCTGACACCTGGTAGTTTATTGTAAATGTAGAATTAATTATTGTCATAATGATTTTTTTTTTTTTTAAATAGCTTCAAAGTTTTGTAAAGTTATTAGAAATGTATTTTTAGGAAACATCTTCATGAAAATAAAATTGAAGTTGGCACTGTAGCAATCTAGAAATGCACTGCAGCTAAAGCCACATGTGTGACCATGGTATATTTAAAATCTGAAAATGATAAGTCTAACACTCTGTATTTAGTTAAATGTTTTTCAAGATCATGTCAAATTACTTTATTTTGATTAGACTCTAAAAATGCTACTGATGTTTAGTCATCATCTAAGTCATCTGTTCAGTCTATTGTCTCTCTTGTTTTGTGGTGCAAACGAGCCCCATTCAGTCTCAGTCTCCCCTGCACACATTCATACCTTTCCAGCCTGGTTATGGCACTAAATATGCATTTCTTTTGTCTGCATTATATTTACTAACGACTGGCTATTCACAGGCTATTCATAGGGTTTCAATCCCTAATTTATTTGATCAAAGTTCTCACTTACATTTGAAACTGTATCAAATGCACTAAAACATTTCAGTAAGCATAAGTTACCTATTTAGAAAAAAAATCATAAAAGAATAACTTCTAGGTGGCAGGTGCACCTGGGCTAGCTAGCATGTTAGCTTAGCACACCATCAATACACATTTACATTTATTCATTTAGCTGACGCTTTTATCCAAAGCGACTTACAATTGCTATATATGTCAGAGGTCGCACGCCTCTGGAGCAACTAGGGGTTAAGTGTCTTGCTCAGGGACACATTGGTGTCTCACAGTTGATTCGAACCCGGGTCTCTCACACCAAAGGCATGTGTCTTATCCATTGCGCCACCACCCCCCCTCAAGCGTCAATACACGACCATTTATGAGATTAAAACCATGTCTGTGCTCCAAACTTACTTTATAACGCAAGTCGAGTGTTTTAAATAATCTTCTGTGATCTAATTTGGCTTCAGATAAAAAAAAATCAGACAGAAAATATATTATTTATAGTATTATGAACGATGATAGTCCATATCGATTAGCATTACATTATAAATATAATCTATTATTATAAAAATACCTGGCATTGCTTGAAGAACACAGGCAAATCAAATATCATTGCAATCATGTTTATTGTCTTCAAAACGTCTGTATCTGCATATTACAGCGATCTCTGTGTTAGCTTTGTGTGTAGCTGCTATCAGTGACGTCCTTGAAGGTCACATGATTATGGCTCTTCTTCATGCTCCATATATGGAGTATTATTGTGCATATAGCGCCCTCAGGCTATTGGTATGAATTGAAAAAACAGCACATCTCAGTAAGAAGCGCTCATAATGATTACATCGACGCATTTGGGTATAAATTCTATAAATATTATTCCTGTCTATAGAAATATGATGTGATTCTATGAGAATATATCAATATTTCTCCAAGTCTGCACATTTTTGAGCTAAAAGCCCTGAGGGACGTTGTTTTGTGAAGCACTGTCATGACGACAGCACAGAGTTTTTTTTCTGAATGGACCAGCTGACGCTCATTCATATTAAAGGTATCGACGCATTTTTCCATTTCATAACTCCTGACACAAATTAAGACATAACTGTCACTATAAGTTTCTCAGAATACAATAGTTGTCAAATACTGAAACTTGAGTCTTATATCTTTTTAATGATGTATAGTTTGTCAAGATATAACATTAAATCTGATAGTAACTTTGAACTAAATAAATAAAAAAACGCTTCAGTGCGCCGACGCACTGGTGAAGCTTAACAGGTTAATGGACTTTCATAGTATTTTTTTATTTATTATTAATATATATTTTTTTAAATATGGAAGTCAATGGTTCCCCACAACTGGTCCAGAGTTGAGAAACCCTGCTTTAACCTAAAGGACAATGCCTTGAAGAACCAATATTCTAATCTGAAGAACCTGTAATGAAACACCAAGAAAAAGAACCATAGAGGTCTTTAACCTCCAAATAACCATTTAGCTCACTCAAGAACCCTATACAGTGATAATTGGTTCTTGACAAGAAGGTTATTGGCAGAATCAAAGGTGCTGTAAAGAACCATTTAAGAACCTTCAATTTTAAGAGTGTATGTTAAAGGGATTGTTCACCCAGAAATTTTAATTACCCCATTATTTACTCACCCTCAAGCCATCCTAAGTGTATATGACATTTTTCTTTCAGCCAAACACAGATATATATAAAAAAATATCCTGGCTGAGTGAATGGGGGACAAGATTTTGAAGGCCAAAAAAGTGTATCCATCATAAAAGTACTCCACACAGCTTCAGGGGGTTAATATAGGCCTTCTGAAGCAAAGCAATGGGTTTTTGTAAGAAATAATATCCATATTTCAATCTTTATATCCTGAAATAACAAGCTTCCGGAAGACAGCCTACGCAAATCGACTTTTTGGCAAATCGGCAAAAAAGTAACTTCTGGCATGACCCATCAACGAACGCGGAAACGCAGAGGATGGAGCAAAACAAAACAACGGTCACAAATTAGAAGTCTAAAACGATCATTTTTAAAGAGAAGCATTGGAGGATTTAAATTTAAGAGAAGAGGAGCTTGAGTTTGTTGCCCAGCTCTATTTGTGTAAACTGCGAGAGCCGTCTAAGTTTACGCTACTCCTACATCGCATCAAAAATTTAAATATGGATATTTTTCTTACAAAAACCCAATGCTTCACTTCAGGAGGAAAATATGGTAACACTTTATTTTGATGGTCCCTTTTGAACGTGTTGTTGACTATAAGTAACTTTACAACTATATGACAACTAACTTTCATTGGAGTATACGTATTGTGATGGTCCTGCAACAGACACTCTAGTCTACTGACTATAAGTAATTTTGCAACTACATGTCAACTTAATCTAACACTAACCCTACCAGTCTATTAATACTTAACTAACACTCTAATGAGAGTTAGTAGACATGTAGGTGCAATGTTACTTATAGTCAACAAAATGTGTTAAAGGGACCATCAAAATAAAGTGAAACTATTCATTACTCTGTAAACTCTGTCTACCCTATGACAATACTGAATTATTCTCTGTTTTATTTTTATCTTTTTAGAGGGAGGAATTATTCCAAACTGCACTGAACTCAACCTTAAAGAGACATCAATCAAAAAAGCCACTGATGTTGAAAAGATTCTGCTCAGTCTGCCGCCGTTCATTGACTCCTTCCCCCTTTGGACTGACTGTGATGGCACTACACCTGATTCCAGGTATCACACACTTTCACCTGCTGAATCATTTTTTTTTAACGTTTCCTTTTTACAATCGCTGGGACACGTTTCTCAATACTGGGGTCACTTTTTCAAGACTCTTCACAAATTTCTTCTAACCAACTTTCAGCTCGGCACAGCAGTTCATTTCACAGTCAAAATGCACTAAAACTACCAAAACACTTCATTCGTGATGCAAATCAACTCATCCTTCCAGAATAGGCTTTTACCAGACAAACACACTTATAAAACAACAACAACCTAATAAACATTAACAATAGGTAGAATTATACAATGATTTCCTTTGTAAAAAAAACAAGAATGACGGCACCCTCTACGGCAGCGATCTCCAACGTGATCCTGTGGGGAGCCTGTGAGTTGCCTGCTAAGCACCTTCTATAAATAACCCCAACTTGCCAGCTTTGAGCCGTAATGGCAGTAAAAACAAATGTCGTTTTAATGAATCCAGGCCCCAATCCACCCGAAACTGTATTCACATGCACACCCAGATGCTACAACCACTGGTTTTCCCCACAAAAAGACATTTCGGATAGTTGAACTTGATACACTAAATCAGGGGTGTCCAATCCTGGATGGCCAGAGTTTAGCTCCAACCTGTCCCATGATGTTTCTAGTGATCTTGAAGACCTTGATTAGCAGGTTCAGGTGTGTTTAATTAGGCCTGGAGCTGAACTCTGCATGATTGTGGCCCTCAAGGAGGAGGATTGGACACTTCTGCACTAAATTGGGATGCTGGAGCCTATCCCACTGAGACCCTGGGACAGGCTTTCTCCAGCATCCCCTCAACCCTACCTAGGACAAGCAGTTTGGAAATGGATGAATGGATGGATGGTGTTTTCTTTTTAGACTTTGACTTTATGTACAATATTATTTTTGAACAATGAATGCAGAATGCAGTTTTTGCTTCTCTGCTTCTTCTGCTAATGTGGTCTTTTAGTTTTAACATCAATCCAGAGGAAACATTTGCCGAAATGAACAAGAAAGTGGAAGAGTATTCTCATTTGGTTGTTACTCCACCACTACAACTCAAGGAGTTTGGAGTACGCGCACCACGCTTGATCCTCCTCAGTCATGGTAACTGATGTCACACACTGTTTATATCGTTAGAAGTGTTAGAAGAACTGATAATATTCCACTGGTGATACTACTAATGTTACTCAGCAGGGGTATTATTAACTAATGTTTTATTGTTACAGAGAAATATGGCATGTACAGCTATAAAGATAAAGGTGGTCCTCAAAACGTTGTTGTTTTCGACCCTCTTGCTGGAGAACACATCACAGTGAACGTAGATGAACTGGCTAATAAGTAAGTTTTCTTTATTCATCATTTTAGTCAATGGATAGTTCACCGAAAAATCTTAAAAGAAAAAAAAATGTCATTCCAAAACAAAGATATTTTGAGAATTTCTTTGTCCATACAATGGAAATCAATGGTCACAAAAATGGTTTCGTTACCAACATTTTTCAAAATATCTTATTTTGTGAAAGTGTAAAAAATTAATTAGTAATGTAATCTTGGTCATATTTGTTAACAGGTAATTTTGTATTAATAATCGAAGAACCATATAATAGAGCAATAAAATAATTCTAAATACAGCAGCTTCCAATCAGAATCAAGTATTCCAAAGAGCTGTGTAACAAACACTTATAACAAATACTTATAAGGATTTAGACATGGATTATTATTATATTGAAATGTTATTAATATATGTGACCTGATCCAGCAAAATGAGTCACAGTGACCCAAATTTCAAAATTGAGATTTTGGTATTAATGGAAAGAGGAGACCATAAGCTTTCAAATGATATCCTAGTCAAAGTCATACCTTGAATGGTTGTAAAGATATACACATTTGAATTATGGTCGTCTGTCCTCTTTTTCCAAATTGGAAAACTGAGAAAATCGCTTTTAAAAGTTTTTTGCCCGTTTTTTGTTGATATCTTTCAAAATCCATTGCATTTAAAGGGATAAACTATTTATTGTACAGCTTAATTTGACCAAAGACATTAATATATGCTATTATGCCAGGCTGAAGCTCAAATTATTTTTAAGTTTTTATTTGAATAAATAATTTAAAAGGCACTTTTACAAACATTTACTAAAATCAGAAAGATTGAACCGAAGTACTACAGTTTTGCTTGAGAGGGTGTGTGTGTGTGTGTGTGTGTGTGTGTGTGTGTGTGTGTGTGTGTGTGTGTGTGTGTGTGTGTGTGTGTGTGTGTGTGTGTGTGTGTGTGTGTGTGTGTGTGTGTGAGAGAGAAAGTGAGAGAGGCAGAGAGACAAGGAAACAGAGAACAAACAATGTTAGCCTATGCAATCATATCTTTGTGTAGGCTAGTTGACAATAACAGTGTAACATATTCATAACGGAGATACCAACAGTTAAATATTGGGTTAAAATAAATCAAACACATTGTAATGGATTCTCCATGCAGATAAATACACTCACAGAATAATTGCACTCACTCACATCCATACACGATACATACCACAGGGCTGTCTCTGTCATCAGAGGATAACACGTATCCAGATCCAAAACAATCACTGACTAGCCTTAGCCACTCTTGATGACCAGCAGGAGAGCTTAGGTTAGAAGCCTCCAGTCCAGTGAGTTCAACGCTTTTGGCGACTTTGCTCTCTTTTGACAGCGACATTTCTCAAATTAATAATATTTAATCTTTCTGAGGAGATCTGCTAGCTTGTTTACGGTTTACACAGAGCGCTACGAGTCTGACAGGAGGATGGCTGGACCAATCGCGTGCCGGTCAGTCGAAACGGGGCTTCCCATTGACAAATGATCAGCGTTTGTGTACATTTCTAAGCTTTTTGATTGGTTCTATACAACGTGTAACACCATATTTGGCAATATTCATTTCCAGCGAATTTAGTAAAACTTTGTAAACTTTAATAGTCATTTAAATACCTTTACTCAATTATCTGGACTATGAAACTTCAGGAGATTATTTTTGAATGTCTGTTCTTTGAAATTTAGCAAAAAAAAAACTATTATTTCATTGTTTTTCCACATAATCGGCCCATATCTTAAAATGGAACGTTGCGACTTCCGACTCATTTCGCCAGATCGGGTCACATATTGTAATGTTATTATTAATACATTCAATAATTTTCAACAAGGTAAAACAAAAATCTGTAAACCTTTGATATTATTATATAGTTTGGAACAATAGTATTGAACAATGCATAATCTACCAATTGTGATCCACTGTAGAAGTACTGCGTACAACACTGCTGATGTGCATAAATGTTAATATTGTTATATAAGCTTTACAAATATCCATGTGACTGGTTTATGTCTCCCTAGACTGAGAGATGTCAGAGATGATCTAACCTTCAAAGTCACTAAGACTCCTAAAGAAGCTATTGTGGTATGTTCACTATTGTACATAAATATGTCAAAAATAAATAGTGAAATAATGTAATCTGTGTGGCATTTCATTTTTGCAAAGGTACTTCTTGACTCAAGTTCCTCCATGGGTGAGGAGTGTTTTGACAAAGACTGCAAAATGACGCGAATTGAAGCCGTCAAAGAAATATTTGATTGCTTTGCCAACCGATGCATGGCTTATAATTTTGAGCAAGTTATCTGCCTTGTGAAGTTTGACTCTATAGTGAAAACTCTTCATACATTCACAGAAACAGTGGAAACCTTCAAGGTAAAGTGGTTTTAGATTTTAGTTGTTTAATGTTTAATGAAGCATTTAAAAAAAAAAAAAAAAAACATATATATATATATATATATATATATATATATATATATATATATATATATATATATATATATATATATATATATATATATATAGCATTACAATAACCAGGAGAAAATAGATTAAAACATTTTTTGTTTTTTATTCATTTAAAAAATAAATGTACTCAGGAAAGTGTAACTGTTTAGACAGCTGACTAGGTGTGAAAAGATAAAAAAAAAATATATATATATTATATTTAATACATAATTTCCTTGTTTTTAGGAGCATGTTCATGGACTTGAGCCATCTGGAGCCACTTTATTGTATGATGCTTTAAATCGTGGATGCAAAGAACTTAACCAAATCAGACAGAGATTTCCAGATTGCCGCTGTCGCATTTTATGCCTGACAGATGGAAATGATTGCGGGTGCGTATTCAGGAACTCTCAGATAATCAGTTTTATGTTACAAAAGATGTATACTTAATCATCTGGTAACACTTTAGATACTGTTCCATCATTAATAAATAACTACACAGGAACAAATGAGTAACGCACTATTAACACTTTACTTTTTCACTACTATTAACTAACAAGAAAGAAGATAAATTGGCAAGTAATACCACTCAGAGGAATGTGGTACTTCACTATTACCTAATCAATAACAACTATTTTTTCATACCTCCCAGAAGACTTCATATACAGGTTCATAATTAATGTGAATAAGGTATAATTAATTCTAAAGTGAGGGTCGTGGTCACCCACCAGTAATGACTCAAATATTACCAAATTCTTGGATCAGTATTCTTAACGTGAAACGCATCACTCTCTACACGGTAAAAAGTGAACATGTGCAGTTGTTGCTTTTAAGAGGTATTTCTACTTTCTCCCTATAGATTCAAATTTTGTTTTTGTGACCTATTTTTAATAAACTGTTGCTGCAAGTAGATCCTCGCTTCTCCTAACCTCGTCCTTGCAACCATCATACCAGAACGACTCGCCACAAGATGGACCTAGCAGCAAAACCAGATCACAAGTTGATCTCAGCTGGCATCATCTGGGACGCATGGAGCAAACTCTATTAGTATTTCAAGATGGCCATTGTATTGAAAATGATGTAGAGGAGTTCCTTTTTTATAGCCACCTCGTGCCTGGTAGCAATTTTTTACTAAAGGACTGTTTCTGGAGCGGTCTAGATCAGGACATTAGCCTAAATTTGCCATGGGAAGACCCTAGCTGGACCCTGGCACAGTTTATTGACTTTGTCCTGCAGTTTTGTGGATCCCCCTTCACTGTTGGTGGAAGAGGATTTAATCATGCCGGCCAAGCCAGAGTCTCCAGACACCATGAATGTCATGCCAGAGTTTCCGGCCCTCCAGACTGTAGTCTATGTCTGAAGCAACTAAGGCGTTTTTTTGGCATGTGAGATTGGCCTCCAGTTTAGCGGACACACCCTGGTAATCAGCACGAGCAGCCTGCATCCCAAGACCCACGCTCCCAAATCTGCCTGCCTCCGAGCTTCTTAGTCATGTGGTCAGAGGTAATGCCTCTTTTGTCTATCCTCGCTGTGATGGCAATATCCATCATGTATTTTTGGGCCACACGTCCGCTGTCGGCTCCAGCCCTGCCAGAGCTTCAGTGTGGAGGTCCCCAGTCTCGCCTGCTCCTCACTGGCTCCCTGATCTACCGCAATCTTCATTCCTTCCACCACACGGGCCTGGCCCTCCATCCTGCCTCCGCTCCACCTCCCTCCTTCACTTTAGATTTAATGATATATTATGCATTATTCACATTAATTATTAACCTATATAGTAGTTCTTGGTAGTCCTCTTGAAGGCATGAAAAAAAAGTAGTAGTTACTGATTAGATAGTAAACTATCTTCTTGTTAGTGTAAATAGTGTGTTACTCATTAGTTAATGTGTAGTTATTAATTAATTATGTATTCGTAAGTGTCACCAATCATCTTACTCTATAGACATATGGAGAATCTCATGGGGGAAGGTTTCAATCGAAACACATTACAGTTCCTGTGTCTGCTACTTATTCAGTGAAATGCTGCTTAATATTGCATACAGAATAATTATATAAGATACAGTTTGAAGAGCATTCTCATGTATTTAACGAGTATAATATTTGGAGTTAAATAATATTCTCACAAAATACAGATCAATGTGTATGCCGGTTGCGACTGCAAAAAGGTTGATGGATTCAAAAATCGTTGTTGATGCTGTGCTGATCGGTGCAGTAGATAACACTGAGTTACATGGGATCAGCAATGTTACAGGTAACTATATATATATATAATTACACAAAATAGGTCACCAGGCTTTTTTTATACAACTGCTTAAAGGTCCCGTTTTATGCCCCTTTTCACAAGATGTAAAATAAGTCTCTGATGTCCCCAGAGTGTGTATGTGAAGTTTGAGCTCAAAATACCCAACAGATCATTTTTTACAGCATGTTTAAATTGACATTTTTGAGGGAGCATTCCTGTGGGCGGAGGTTAGTCAAGAAACGGTTCTAGTGACATCATTAAAGAAGGAAGTAGAGGGATGTAGTCCAATCGAGCCGTTTTTTGTAGTCAACTTCTGTTAAATAAAATATCTCGCTTGGCATTGAACTTTGAGCTTTATAATTTTACAGATATTATTTATGCTCTAACAGCAACATTACACACTAACTAAAGTTTGAAACATGGGATCACGCAGAACGGGACCTTTAATATTATTTTCATTGTCTAATTATTACTGCTAAATGTTTTGTTTTGAGGTGGCTGCTGTTTTAAGCCTGAAACGAGTAAAGCAGCCTTGCAACTCTTTGAGATGGAAACTGTCTTGTCAATGGATCTGAGGAAGGAAAAGAAATGCTTTGATGTATCATCAATTAACAAAGTGGTATAGTATTTTGGATAACATATTTCAGTCATATCGATTATATTTTAGTCATATAGATGTTCATGTAGTTTGCTAAAATGTGTGAAAAGAATGACAATAGACTGAAAACATGATGCAAAAAAAGTACAATTTTAAGCTTTGTCCATGATTGTTTTTATTGATGTATTTGACAGGATGACCTCAACATTTTCGGGACCTGTGGTTATGATGTCCAACCAGAGGTTAAATTACCTCCACAGATACACAACAAAGTGACACTGACAAAGAAGTAAGAGCTAACGTTGAATTCAAATTTGCTTGAACTTAAAGCATGTGTAGAATTTCAGTCATTTTTGGAGAATTTAGCGTTAATGTACAAGGACATTGTTTTATCAGTCTTAAATTAGAAATAAGTTCAAATGAAATTTTTTGAAAGAAATTGTTAAAGAAGATGTCCATTCAACATTGAAGGCACTAAACATACATTACTTGATTAAAAGCGTTTGTTGTTTTGTCTGAATGTTTTCTTTTAATTCAAAATTTAAGGCCAAACCATTAAACTTCATTGCCTACTGTAATTTAGTGATTGGATTTCTTTACACTGAGTCAGATAAACTTAATGGGATTGCAAAGTTCATCATGAGGTACAAATAATATTTAAACAATAATGAAAATGTAAGTGTCTCACCATCTATGCAAAATTTATTGCAGTGCTTTGAAAAAGAGGATTGTGGAGTCCAAGACGGGCTTCTTTTTGGAGAAGGACAAGAGGATCTTAGAAGAGCTCAAGAATCTCCACTGTGACCCTCATCCGTTCTGCACAGTGCTGCCCTCAGAGGCAGATTTGGGTAAGAAATCGATGGTTAATATATTAATAATAATGAATTCACTTATAATAATGGCTTGCATGAATTAAATAACTGAATAATAATTATAAAAATAAATAATTTGTATTTGTGACTTCACATAGTTCATCATGTAGTCTGATACATCAGCTTGACTGACTGACAGAATCAGATTATTCTTACTCTCTGTAATTATCGGTTTACTGCAAGTTATCTGTTACACATTGCACTACACTACTGAGAAAACAGATTAATAAAATAATGGCACACTGGTCTCAAACTAATTATGTATAATCTCAATAACACATACTAATCCAGTGACCATTTTTTCCTCAAAGTGATTTACTGTATCAATATATCTAGACTTTTTCTAGAAGGACTAATAAAAAAATGTGTGCTTGCACTCAAAAGCTGTATAAACAACCAATAGCAGGAATAGACACGGTTTGTGGTTTTACAAATCAAGTTTGTTTCAGTGTGTCAAATCAAAAAGACAATACTTGTATTCATGTACCTGCAATATGAGTTAGTGTGCTGTTAAATAATACAGGTTTTGTTCTTCAGCCTTCTGGAAGATCCTCATGAAAGGTCCGTCTGATACCCCGTATGAAGAGGGAGTCTTTGAGCTGTATTGTGAGTTTGGTCCTGAATACCCAGTGAAACCACCTCTCATGAGATTCGTCACCCCTGTATCCTTTTTCCCACTGCTGTCCTCACATGTGGTTCATCCACACTAGATCTGGTGAACTAATAGGTTGATTTTGAGGTGTCTTTCAGCAGTTATAGATATGTGACATAGACATTCATCTAGTTTAAACACCACAAAATGAGAATTTTCAATCAAGCATAACAATAAATGAATATAAATTAGTGGCATTTTCCCTTAACATTTTTTTTTTACAAAGATTTACCATTGCAATGTGAACAATGTGGGAAGAATCTGTCACAACATATTTGATCGAAATTACTCGGCCCACATTACCATGAGAGAGATTCTGGATGCGATATTTGGGCTCTTGATCGCTCCTGAACCAGATGATCCTCTTGACAGGTAAATAGAACATATACGCTATAACAGAATTAAAGTTGTAGCTCTTTAGATTTTTAAAAGTAGTCATTATGTAAACATTATGCTATTTGTTAAGCATTTTGGCAGAAGAATTCCAGTCCAACAAACACAAATATGTTGAAGAAGCCAAGAAAAGTACAAAGATGTATGCTAATTCCTCCTTGGATGACTTGGAAAAGGTAATTTCAAAACCGCAATTCCATGAAGTTTACAAACGCCTCCTTCCTACACTGTATAAAAGTATTGTTGGTTTAACTTAAAAAGTTAAGTTACCTGGTTGCCTTAAAATTGTGAGTTCATTGAAATAAAATAAAAAATTGAGTTAATACAACAAAGGAGATTGGTTTAATAGATATAAACTCAAAATATTGTGTTATGTGAAGCAAATTAATTATCTAAGTTGATTTGACAAAAGAAAATGTTGTGATAAAAGCATGAAAATATGTTTTACAGTGTACTACACTACCTTTTAATTTTTTTAAGTACAATCAACTTGGATGTTTAAGTCATTTTAAATTAAATTAAACTGATTTAAAAAAAAAAGTTGAATCTTGTATTACATAAAGTTGAAAATTGCTTAACTTACTTTGAAGCAATGTAAAAACACATTGTCATAACTTATTGCTCATATATATTTTTACAGTGCAGTAACTACTAACTCATAATTAATTTAAAAACAGCAAACAGTGCATATACAGACACACATGTGCTTGATTATCAATGTATTTATTTTACATAAAGAGTAAGTATATTCTTAATATTTTTTCTATCTTCTCTAGAAATATGTAGGTCCAGAGTTGCAGAAAAATGTCACTCCTCCTACTTTGACTTGTCCTCTGTCACACAAGTTGTTTGTTGATCCAGTGAAAACTACAGATGGGATGGTGTATGAGCGCAGTGCTATTGAGGATCATCTGAAGCAGTAAGTTGTATTATTCTGGAATGTTAACCATAACAGTATCTTTAAATATAAAGCAGATTATTCTGGAATATATATATTTTTTCTCCCAGGATTAAATTGATGCATTTACTAGATATAACTGATATTTTCAGTTGGACAGATCTACATTATATCAAAGTACCTCTTTGGACTATTGTGTGGGTAAAAATGGATGGTTTGATTTTACATTTTTGACTTGCATTATTATTATTTCAGGCATGGAAGTACTGATCCACTGACGGAAGATGTGCTACAGATAGCACACTTAAAGCCAGACCTGAATACAAAGAAGGCTGTGAAGGAATATCGCATGGCACAGATTAAGGAAACGCCTGTTTAGGATTTCATTCATATGTACCATTATGATAATCTTGCAAATTATGAGAGCAGTTTGATTTGTTATCCCTGCTTTGGACCCTTTGTTCTCAAGTTTTCTAAATAGGGGACTTACTTTCTCTTAATATGTAAGATTTTACACTTTTTATTTCAGCAATATGTTATAACATGTCTGTAATTCAACATGTTGATTTTGGTTTGATGTTGGTTTGTGTGCTTTAATCTGTTCATGACTCGCTGTCAGTTGTCTGTGAATGACAAATCAATAAAGTAATATTAAAGCTGTGGGCAATTTTATATTAACCGAATCAGGTTTTCTATGTCAGTATCAGAGTGTAGTTAATGCAATCTCTGCTAAATTACACACCCACAAAGAATAACTAAACATATTGCCTGCATGGGCAAATATTGTGTGGCATGAAGCTTATAGGGTCTCGCTACCATTATTACTCTAAAAATGCTGGATTGTTTCAACCCAAATTTGGGTCAAATATGGACAAACAATAAATATAAAACAAGTAATAAAAAAAAAATAACCCAATTGCTAGGTTTTGCCCACATCATATAGAAAGCTGTTTCAACATTTAATCCTTAAAACTAGTATCTATTTTCATTCTACTTGTACTTATTTTTTATATACTAGTATATTTACCATTAGGTACTAGTACTTATTAATTTGCTACTAGTGCTTAGTATTTGCATATATTATATAATGCTTGGTCATGATCTATTATAACAGTTTAGTATCGAGTAATGAATGAAAATGCATAAACCATAACTTTTTCCATAATGTTTTCAGGCAATTGCATTTTTTTTAATTCCCTGATATTTGCAGCTTTTCTATGACTGAAGCTCTGAAAATATCTGGATATATTGAGACTAAAATTATTGATTTGATATAAACACAATTTGACAGATTTTTTATTGTTAAAGATGAATAAACTTTCCAACTACTTGTTTATTGGTCATATTGTATGTATATTTGGCATAATGTGTGTAGATGTGTGTTAGTTACAGGATCAGAGAATGACACCGTTCCTCTGTCATAGTCCAGATCAACTCTCACACGCTCAAGCTTCTGTTCAACACGAAAACGTATTCTTAATACGAATACAACCTACTTAATCTGACTTCTTCACCACGGACAATTTAAACAACTTGAAGTTGTTAAAAATACAATACAATACAATACTTCCCTGAAGTAAGGTGATGGCGTCCTGTCGATGAAGCTACTATCACTACCTCAATCACACTGTGACGTTCTGGCTGCTGTTGTCTTTTGAGCGTAGGGTCTGTTTCTCAGCTGCGCAGCATATACCTGACACGACTCCCAAGTTGCTCTTTGTAGAAATGAAGTTTTATTCATGGCCGGGAGATCACTGGCCACAACAACCAAGTGAGTCTCTTGAATAGAAAGATACATGTACATTTATATCATACAGTTGAGTAAAAATCAATGTTCTACTGTGTTTAGCACTTTTTGGTTAAGTATATATGGCCTTTGACCTGAGCATCCTTAGTCTGCGTTTCTCTGTACATTTAATGTTGAAAATACCCATCACATAAAATATTTCTATCACAAAACCAAACCCAAGCACTCCAGACATCAGAGTTAAAGAAATCATCTCCCTTCCTCTGGTTTGATGCTGTAGTTACTCCAAGACACCAGTATGAACTCTTTAACCTCCACATCCCAGGAGTGTGTTCCTGAGTTCAAACCCTCTGAACCAAGAACACAGTAATAATCGTCAAATCTCTCTGGATTATCAGGAAGTGGTTTTTTGTTCCAGATGTTTCTCACACTGGTCAGATCATCATACAGGACGAGAGATGGATTTGCAGTGTTTGGATCCAGAATAACAGGAGCTGATGAGAGACAATCAACAGAAGCTTTTATTCTGATGTTCATATAATGATCAAGAGTGAAACAAACACAGATTATTATGAATTATGACACTTGTCCTATTGAACAAACATCATTTTCCTCTGATCACTGTCAGTGTTTTTAGTGTCATACTCATTTTTATTATCAGTGTTTAATGGCATCAGCGACAAACATTAAATGTGTGATTCAAACATTTGTGTCTCATCAAGAGAAACTGATAAACCGGAAAAGTTAAAATCACAATCAAACAATCAGAGCTGTTGAGATGAAAAACTATAAAAAAAATCTGATCATGTTCATTAAACTGGGTCTCAATGTGTGTATTTGTTTTAAAATACTTTGTTTTTGTCTGATGTGTTTGACTTAGTAATGAATAATCAATGATTATAATGTTTTAAGATGTAATATTAAATGTGGTGTGAGTAACTGAAGCAGGTTCTTCTGGTAAACACATGGTTTAAAGGGCCATTTTAGTCTAGGGGCTTAATCTCTGTCCGGGGAAACTGGCCCTTAAAGTTTTTTTTTTTTTTTTTTATCTCACTTTCACTTTATTCTGAGTCAGTTTGTGTAATCGCATGATTTACACAAACCGCCCACAAATCTTTCCTAATCACATGACCTTAAGAAAGAGGGTGTGTTCAGGGCATAAATAAAGATGTTGGACTTGTCGTCTCAGTCATTCAGGTTTGGTAAAAGCGTGGGGCATTCTGAGTTCTCTACTCTCTCCACGGCTGTGCGTGAAGAGGTTGTTGTGTATTACGCTTTGCTATCTTTTGGAACAAGAAATGGCACATTCGCAGTCACTGTCTAAACGGTAAGGCGCATTACTATCATACTATAGTTCTGGTAAATCTTTCAAGACAAAAGTTACATACCAAGGTTTTTGCACACTACAATACAAGTGAACAAAGTGGCATTAATGAGTTTGCAAGAGTGTCCATTTGCGATGAGACTGTGTCCGGAAAAAAACAGCAATCGACATTATGATATGCATATCGCGAGGGCTTGCAATCCCAATGATTTTAATACATTATTAAGCTTCAATGTGGCTACGCGGATATGCGACCAAAGTGTGTGTGTACGTACCTTTTACAGTCTATGGTACGTACCCCCGTGTCATGTTCAGATGGTTTTCACTACACGTCAACAATCCGGAAGTCGGCCATTTTGGAGGCACTGGACGTAAACAGCGCCACTGAACTGAACGGACTCGCAAATTTGGCTGATTATTGCTGCTGAAAATGGTCGTGTTTTGGACTGTACTAATCGGTCGCACCGGGGAAAAACATTTCGATTTCTTTAAACTGTCAGAAGTTAAAGAGAAGAGTTCAAAAAACTGATGAAAGATGGCGTTTGCGGTTGAGAGAGGCACAGCATTAGCCACTTGTGTAAATGAAGCGTTGACTATGGCTAAAATGTTGACGTAAAGTAGTTCACTATAATAATATAAACATAATAGCCCTATTCGGACGGGAGTTAGTTTCACAGGGGGACGTTAGAGAAATTTCTGTTTCACAGACGTACTTTGAGATTTTAATCCTGTCCGAATCTGCCATGTCGGTCTTTTTCTCACACGACCTCTGTAAAAATTCCAGAGCAAATTACCTACTGTTTTTCGTCAAACTCGGCGGTCCTCAGAGAAATCTAATCCCGTCTGAATGCGAATGTCTGTGATTGCCGAAAATGTTTTTTTCCAAAACGCTTTTTCTTGTGTGTTTTGGTCAACGTGAACTACCGTACAATCTCTCGCTATAGCGCCGGTATTCAAGTTTCTGCTTTTTGCGCACCGATAATGGATGTAGATGTAGCAGCTATGTGTTCGGTACACTGCGAAGAAATAAAAAAATTAAATTAACAAGAAGAGCCAAATCACGTAAACTGTTAAGACTGGCTACTGTAATATCAGTTTCAGGTAAGATTACTTTCATTTCTGCACTTAATTACATAACGTGTAAATTATATAAGTTAAAACTTTATATTCCAGTGGGTTTATTATAAGAACCCAGTTCTATAAAATCATGATGATAAATGTATGTTTAGTTTTTTTTATACT
The DNA here is from genome assembly GCF_965113295.1 of Leuciscus leuciscus. Lineage (NCBI taxonomy): Eukaryota > Metazoa > Chordata > Actinopteri > Cypriniformes > Leuciscidae > Leuciscus > Leuciscus leuciscus. The sequence continues at coordinate 33,471,598 of NC_138725.1, read as the reverse complement.
ACAAATTTTATTAAATGTTTACAAAACACATAGGTTAGGACGTTTTACTTTATATTTCAAAGTGCTTAATTTGACCATACGCAATCCACGCATTCTGAACACGTGATCTTCTGCAATGCCCACATGTAAAACACAGACGCTCCTACCTCGGTAATAAACACGGAGATGTTATGCTGTGTTCTATTATTTATCCATGTCGGAGTTCCGACTAGAAAGACAGACGTTGCCTAGCAACATGCACCAACACTATGGAATTAATTTTGTTCCAATAATAATGAACGTAGCTTTTCAAGAAACTAATTAAAATATAAATTGAAACTGAATAAAATATCTTTGAAACTGAAAAAGAATAAATCGCAGGCAAATTTTTTGACTTCATTTTTAATACACTGCATGTTTTGCTAACTATTTCTCATATTTCGTTCGCTGATCTGAACTTACATATGCGCTTCCAGAGATTTAATTTACGCTTCTGAAGTTTTCGTTTACGCTCCCAGAGTTTTCGTTTGCTGTTCTGACACATTTCTCTCGTGGGGGCGGGGCTAGTAGCAGTGTGCTCTTATTGGCTACTGAGGTTTTTATTGACAGCTTCTTCACCTGGAAGTGAAGACGTCAGTGCTGTGTTTATGTGTGGATTTGAGCGTCTGTAAGCGCAGCTTTCTATTTCATTTGAATGATATTAAGTTAGGTTTGTTTTTTAATTTATCTGTATTTACCTGCTGCTACTACTTTGTCGACAGAAGCTTTTAGGAGCACAAGAGATCTATTCAGTCTATTCAGGTGTAATATTACATTAAAGTACTGTATATAATACTTAAAATATTGTATAGTGTCCAATGTTTTCGGAGAATATTTGTTTATTCCTGATGATTCTTTTGCATGTTAGGCTCTGATTAGGTTGAGCTGTTACAATTTAAAGAGAATACTAGCAAACGTGTGTGATATATTCAGCCGTCAAGAAAGTTTCACTTCAGGTAATGTTAATCAAGGTTGGCAACCATGGCCATCACACTACTCATTGTTAGCATGATATACATTTACACCATCAAAATGAATTATCACTTAAATAAGAGGAATTTAAACAAAATGAAAATTACAATCGTGGCCTGCTGTCAGATGATACAAACCTCAGTGGGCATTTCATTACATATGTCACACAAAGAATGTTCTTGTTGCCATTTTTTTTAACTGATAATTGTATTTAGTTATTTCATTTAATTAATACTACCTTCTAATATTTAAAATTGTAAATATATTTTAACAATCATCAACCATTTCAATTGTGACTTATACAACCAGTTAAATTAATGTAATTGAAAATATTAATTCAATTAAATTTACATTCTTTATTGTCACTAAAGCATACACAAGTATCGAAGTGAAGGTCTTGGATGCAATTATGTTGTGACCGGAAAGACCAGAATTCACAAAACATTAACTGCATAATATAGGCCTACATGTACAGTATTCTCATATACATTACTATACAAAATGAAAAATTACAAATACAGAATACATTTTAAAAATTCATATACATTTTAAATGTTGCAATGATTCTTTGAGCAGTTCCTGTTGCAGTTCAAGTAACAAAGCAGTGACTGGATACAAGCAGTACAAGGATAGTCCACCCAAAAAATTAGAATTCTCTCATCATTTACTCCTTCATGCCATCCCAGATGTATATGACTTTCTTCTTCACATAAACATAGACAAAGATTTTTAAGGAAATAATCCATCTCTGTGAGTCCATAATACAAGTGGATTGTAACCCATGTACGCAAGACAGTTGGTCGGAAGTGATTTTTAATAGTTAAAACAGTTTACATTATTAGTATTTCTTTTATCTAGCCTATTGTTTGACTTCAGAAGGCATTGATTCATCCACTGAGGTCGCATGGATTACCGTCACGCTCACTGTGTGTGGTTTTTAAAGCGTCTTTAGGACTCGCAGAGATGGATTACTTTCCTTATAATCTTAATTCGTGTTTATCTGTAGAAAGAAAGTAAAATGCATCTGGGACAGCATGAGGGTGAGTAAAATAAGTGAGAATTGTATTTTTGGGTGAACTATGCCCTTAACATTCATATGCTGTTGGTATGCTAATCCATGATCAGCATAGACTAATAAGAATAAAGTGCAAGTGCAAGGTGTCTGAAGATCAAGATCCCAGTCATTCAAAGGTGATGTGTCTGAACAAAGTAAGATTATTGTCTGATAGGGACATCTCTGGTAGTATCACTCCATCCTCTGTGTCAGCATCAGAATTTTGTTTATGGAAAAGTTGCTCCACTCCTGGAAAATGAGAGAGGAAATGAATTATAATCTAACAATACAAACTACTTTGAACCCCCACATACAGTAACAAGTTGCAGATTTACAATATTTTTTCCAAACAAATTATATAAATGTTTTAATGGATTTTACAGTACTAGCTTAAATATTTACCTCGGGAGTCATGAAGCATTTATCATATGTAATACTGTTGTGTAACCAGTAGATGGCTGTATACCCCTATAAACATATATCCATGGCTGTGTATTCCCCAGTTGCTGGATGTTTTCAGTCATAATTACTTGCATGTATTAAGGTTTTAATTTGGACATATATTTATTATTAAAGACTATTAAAGATTAAACATTTTTCTCAGAAATGTTCATTTGAAGTGCAATTTTTGGCATTATTATTAGTCAAATATGGACACAGAAAAAGCATTTACTCATACTAGCTACATATAATAGCTTTATCTATCAGTCATCTTTATCACACAAAAGTAATCAGAATAAATAATTTCAAAATAATTAAATAATTTTCAAGATACTTCAAAATAATTGAGTGTTTATTATTATGAACAGACTTGTTCTGTGGTCAAGTCGTTTCTCTCCTCTTTCAAAAACTCTGCATCGCAAATTAATCAGCAATTGAGAAATTCAGGTTTAAATAGATTTATTGGCATGGTAAAAAAAGGCTTTACATTGCCAAAGTTGAATCAGGCAGTGATTGACAGCGCTCTGGTCCAATGGCATCATTGACTGATACAGTACAGATACTGTACAGTACTCTAGCCCAATGTTGTTTGGGGTGGCTGGGGGGAAATATGATCTAATCGAAGACTGTAACCGAATGTAGATAAACAAGTCATGTAATGATTGGGCTGAGTTAAATCAAGACAACACAGCTGTATAATGTTATGGGCTCTCACCTGAAAAAAGCCAGTACTGTATTATAAATAGTATTAGTAGGCTATAGTATTGATAACAAATAAATAAATCTGACTTACCACGAGTAGGCTATCCAGCAACCTTATAGCAAGCGTGTATTTATTGTTATGTGTGTCACGTCTTTGTAGTATTAAAAGCGATAATAGTGATCAAGTCTACCACTCAGCCAAATATAGTCAACATTTACTGTTTTCAAGATTCCTGGACAATGGCCGTGCAAGGCCCCCTTTAACAAAACACCAGCAGATCAACACACTCAGCCCTTCCATGGGATTTGTATACTTCACAGCTATTTTGCTACTGGCTGGTGATGTAGAAACAAATCCTGGTCCACCGCCTATGGATGTAAACAGCTTTGTTATCACTCAATCATCTCAACCCAGGCAGTTTCCGCAGCAATTCTGGCCACCATCGGCGCAGTTTACCGGGTTACCGCCGCAGCTAACATGGATACCATCGCCGCAGCTCCCCGGCCTACCATCGCCGCAGATTTCCGGCCTACCATCGCCGCTGTTCTCCGGCCTACCATCGCTACTACCGCAGCTCACCTGGCCACCACCGACGCAGCTCACCTGGCCACCACTACAGCTAATCCGCCTTCCACCGCAGCTAATATGGTTACCATCGGCGCAGCTTACCTGGTTGCTGGCGCGGCGCGCTTGGTCGTCGCCGCAGTGCGCCTGGTCTGCGGGATCTGCTCATGTCGATCAGAGGCGCTGTAGTAGCAGCGCACCGCTCGTGCGGTCGGCTTCGCAGGCGGGTTTGGGCCTGGCTCGTGTGGACCGAAGGCGCCGGGTCGGCGGCGCGGCAGCGGCTTCACCTGTGGGTCTGCGCCGTCAACATGTTGCCCAACAATTGGACATAGACTGCGATTCGAAACACCCGGACACCGACGTAGAAATGACGAGACCAGCTCAAGGTACCAGCAAAGGAGCACAGACTTTAGGCAGTAATCGCCAAACGATATCTACTTCATTAGGTATAAACTGCAGCAATGAATACAACCAAGTTATGATAACTACAGTCAAACACAAAAACCCAGTTTTCAAGAAACATAGGGGATTAAGAATTTTTCAGACTATAAATCAGGCAAAGATGATTTGGGATCCATGCTGTAAACCTAAAGGGCTACTTGGTGGACACCTAAACATTAGAAGCATGATTCCCAAACGTGAACAGTTAGAGCATCTTTTAATTCAATCAAATATTTCCTTTTTAGGATTAACAGAAACTTGGTTAACTTCTTCATCACCTGAGGCAGTAATAACAATACCCGGTTACTGTGTTTTTAGAAAGGATAGGGGTCAGGGGAAGGGAGGGGGGGTTATATTGTATGTTAAAGACACTCTTAAATGCAATGAGATTATATGGTCTGATGACATTAACCTTGAGTGTGTGGGAGTAGAGATTATACTTTCTAAAGAAATGACTTTTGTAGTCATATGCACATATCGTAAACCATCAGCTAAAATAGACTTTTATAGTGATCTTAAAACCCTTATCAATCTTACTAATCTGAAAAAAGAGTTAATTTTGATAGGTGATTTTAATATTAACTGGGATAATAAGAAAGAAAGGAAAAACCTTAAACACATAACTGACTATTTTAATTTGGAACAATTAATCAAAACGCCAACTCGAATAACTAATCGCTCCAGAACAACAATAGACCTAATTTTTACAAACAAACCTGAAAGAATTATTAAAACCTACAACCTTTTAACTGGTTTGTCTGATCATAATGGAATCTTTTTTTCTCGAAAATTAACGAAAACACGATCTTGCAACTCTATTGTTTCAAATAATTCTCTGTATCATAATATAATCCCTAACAGTCAACATCAAAATGTGGAAATAGCCCTGAATGACTAATCGCAAGCGAAGATGTTATAGACAATAGTGTGATTTTCCACAGCAAGGTTAAAATGGTTATGCCATCATTTATTAAAAAGGTGAGGCATAGAAGAACAATTGATAATGCCATACCATGGCTTCATAATGATTGTAGGTTGCAAATGAAAAGAAGAGATCAATTACTAAAAAAGGCGATTAAAACTGGCCTCACCTCAGACAGACAACAATTCACCTCAGCAAGAAATAAAGTTATAAAAAATAATGCGGAAGGCCAAATCTAATTTTTTTATGAATATTATTGATAGTGCAAAAGGGAATGGGAAAAAAATATGGCAAAGCATTAATAAATTAACTAGCAAACAGAATAAACAAGATAAATTAACTGAACTTAAAATTAATAATGTAGTGGTGAAAGATCCATTCACTCTAGCGTCTGAGTTAAATTCATTTTTTTAAAATTCTGTCCAAGAAATATCTCAATTATTCATCTCACCTGAATGTGTTTTTTCTCCTGTAAACTGCACACAGTCTATATTTATGATAAAAGACATTACGGAACCAGATGTGGTTTCCATCATTGAGTTAAATAATTCCAAAGCTAAGGATCAGTTTGGATTGGACACACATTTCTTCAAATTGCATAAAGAGTCTTTAGTTTGCCCCATTACACATGATTAATTTATCAATCAAACAATCTGTTGTTCCACCAGACTGGAAGATGGCCACAATCACACCAATTCTTAAATCAGGGAGTAGATTAGACATAAATAATTATAGACCAATCAGCATCTTGCCAGTTATATCAAAAGTTATTGAAAAATGGATAGCAAAACAATTAATAAACCATCTAAATATATGCGGCTCCCCTTTACATCCAATGCAATTTGGTTTTCGTGCTCATCATTCAACTGAAACAGCTGTAAATGTATTTATGGAAAAGGTCAAACATTCTTTAGACACTCATCCTGTTGTCGGTGCTGTTTTTCTAGATCTGAAAAGGGCATTTGATTCTGTCAATCATCAGATGCTCCTGTCTAGATTAACACATTTCAATTTTTCCGAACAAGCTATCAGCTGGATGAACTCGTATTTAGCCAATAGAATACACTGTGTCTCAATTGACAACATTAAATCTCCCTATTTAGAATGTCCAGTAGGAGTTCCTCAAGGTTCCATACTTGCACCTATTCTTTTTTCTTTATACATTAACGACCTGCCTACAGTATGCCAAAACATCAATATTTTAATGTATGCAGATGACGCAGTAATTTTTACACACGCAAAAACTGTTCAAGAAGCTTCTCAGTCACTTACATCTGTACTGAGCCGTGTACAGGATTGGCTCATTAAATCATGTCTACTACTGAACCCTAAAAAAACTGTTTGTATGATGTTTTCTAAGCGGCAGATTAATATGACTCGTTCAAATATATTTTTAAACCGAGAAGAACTACAGATTGTATACGAATTCAAATACCTTGGCATTGTATTAGATTCAACACTGTCTTTTAAAAATCATATAAAAAACTTATCAAAAATTGTTAAATTTAATCTTGCAAACTTTAGATATATTAGACCATCTCTGTCACATAAAGTAGCCAAAATGTTTCTTCACTCTACGATCCTTTCTCATATTGAATATGGTTTTACAAACTGGTCACTCACAATTATAGGGACTGAAAGGCCTGACGTGTGTGTCAGATTAGGGAGACACACAATGTTCAGTGCTGTGTTACTTCAATGCTGCGTTCCAGTCCACTTTTAGACACTCACTTGTGAACTTCCTTAAGCACTTCCCCTCGGGGGAATCCCTGCCGCCATTTTGAAGTGTGTTCCACTTCGTGAAGTGGACGAGGGAAGTTTATATGGACAGACCCTCGTTCCCTCGATTTTGACCGAGGGAGCGAGTCTACTTCATATGTACACTTCAGGCACTTATATGTCCCACAATGCAGTACGATTTTGACGTCACCACAAATCTCCTCTAATCCACAACAAACAACTCTATTCTATGATATTTTTTTTATTTAAAACAACCCAGACACACCTATATACATTTGAATGCTGCATTAAACAAATATGTAAATAATAAGTCAACTCTTTAGCTGATTCCAGGTGATCAAGGTCTTCGGACGTTCCAATTCAGCCCATTTCAGTTTCCGCCAGTAGTGGGCAATCATGCAACGTAAGCAATGATGTACATCCGAGTGAACGAGATGGAGGGAAGTTAGCGAGTGAAGGGTGTTACGTCCAGAGACGATGTAATTATTGATTTATATTTATTTCTACTGTGTCTTGTTTCTTTTGTTTTTGCTCCTTCTACTCAATCTGGGGTGCGTTTCCCGAAAGCATCGTTGGCCAACTATGGTCGCAAGTTCATCGCAATGTCCATTGAACTCTATTGGCAACGAGGGAACTTGCGACCATAGTTGGCTAACGATGCTTTCGGGAAACGCACCCCTGCCTGGCAGGTAGTTGATCGCTCCCAGCTGTAACTGCTTATTAATTAAGAGTGAGCCAGCATAAAAGCAGAGCTCCAGCTACCAGACGGCGAGAAAACGTTCCCCCAAGAGCTTTCTCCAGAGCGTTGTCTTTCTCCTGCCCAGCCTGTTGTTGCAGTTACAATTGGTGGTTATTGAGCTGCTGATTATTTTATTTTGGTATTGTAGTATTCTTGTTGTTGGTTCATTGTGATATTTTTCCAAACACTTACTTTTTGTTATGTTAGTTAAAGAGTTGTATTCTTTATCTTTTGAGATTATCTTGCTTGATTAATAGCTGCTACTATTAACACTCTTTAGCAGCTATTTTAATGTTTGTTTATTTGTGTTTTGGGTTTATTGGTTTTATTTGGAAGCTGTAGGGAGGCGGATGCCTTTTTGTTTAAACCTGTTTTCTCCTGTTTTGGGGTAAGTAAGGGAGTTAGGGTATAACTCTGTTATTTTTCTTTTCTTTCCTTTGTTAGTTTAGTTAGAGGTAAATCATTCTAGTTATATTGTCTTTTGTTTATTATTTTGGCCTTATCCTCTCCTGAAGCTATTGCTTCCTTTTGTGTTTTTCTTTGTATTTGTTCCACGAGCTGTGAAATAAAATCTTTTTCTGGATACTTGTGGCTTGTGGTGCTGTGGCAGGACTTAGATTAACGCTCTTTAAAATTTGATTTTTTTTTACTTTTGTTGCGTCCCCATTTACCTCTAGACTTATGTGGGACGTAACAAGGGCATGACAATTTTGGACTGGAACGCAGCGCAAGACAGGTTTGAAAACCACAGCTGTTATGCTTCACTTTCCCAGAATAGTTATTTCCTCTGTGATAGAGATGTTCTCTGTGTGTCCTGCAGGGGGCAGCAACTGATCCTGCTTTTATTAGTGAAGTTTGACTTCCATTCTAAATCATTGCATTCATTATTGTGGATAGGTCTTTTTATGTGGATATGAGTACTTTAAAGTGACTTAATTTGAAAGTGAAGATGTTCAACCAATTACATTTTTTTTCTGTTGTTGTTCCTCACACTAAACCATCATGACTACAGAATATAGTGCACCAGTCATATGGACTACTTTGATAAACGAGGCCTTTATTGGAGCTCAACAGCCTCATAGAGCTCATTTCCTTTCATTACTTTTCATTCTATTCAAACTGTTTTCTACAGAAGAAAGAAAGTCATAATTGGAACATGATATGAATGAGTAAATTATAACATAATTATTTAATTTAAAAAACAACCTGGCCCAAGTTAGATTTCACTGGTCAGACTGGTCTAGTTTGTGTTTTAGCAACTTTTTCTGCTGCACAACCAGTAAAATCAGCCATCCAATGATGTTTTTGCTACAGTTATGACTGCCGTCCACACTCACTACCCCGGAGTTTAGACCCTCGAACATGGAGACTGCGTATTGGTTTAATGATCTACAGAAAAAAAGAGAGCTTAGGTGAAAACAAAGTGAATATTTAATGACTACAATAGTAATTTCAGGCTAGAAATGACATCAGAAGTGGACAAAATTGGTCAAAAATGTACATTTACACACAAACTGATCACCAATTACAAATTTGCACAACGACTCTATCTTTATTTTATTTGAGCTCAAATGTCACAGAATGGAATGCACAGGATTGTGGGATATCAAAAGATACATCCAAGGCCGTAGTTTTTGGACACAGCCTCATTCATGCATTTCTACAGGAAACTATGCTAAATTATGTTTGTTTAAAAAGCATACAAACACTTCAGCTTGCATACTTTTTTTTTATTTTTATTTTTTTATTTTTTTATTTTTTAAGTAGCAATTTTTAACGCTAAACTGATTATGTATTAAAAGGGCAAAAGGCCCCCTAAATAAATGTCTGGATAATTCAATGGATCATCTTGCCTTCCACACACTTCATGTTTCCAGTGCCAGAGGATATAAAGCAGCCGCAGAGCATCACCAAGCCTCCACCATGCTTAACTGAACTGTAGACAGAGTGATCTTTTCAGCTTATGCTTCATTCTTATTCCTCCAGACATACCACTGATCCATAGGGCTGAAAAGTCCTATCGCTCCACAGAACATAATCCCAAAATTCCTGTGGCTTATTTATATGATTTTGATCAAATTGGATTCGACTTTTCTTGTGCTTTTGGGTCAGTAGTGGTGTACGTCTGGAGATATGTCATGGAAACTGCATGCATTTAGTACGCTCATTATTGTGCAAGCTGAAGTCTCAGTGCCTGTTGCCACACCAAGTCTTGCTGCAGGTCTTTTGCAGTCACTCAAGGGTTTTCCTGAACCTGCCTTCTCAGAAATCTGGTTGCAGCCATTGATACACCAGGTAGTGTAACCACTGTTCCCTACCTTTTTGTATCCTGTTCCTTGTTTGTGAAGGGCAATGATATCTTCTCTTAAAACCCAACTTATCATTTCTAATGCATGGGAGATTGTAGGAATGTTAGTTCTATTGGAACATTAGAGTGTCTTGGTTATTGAGCATGTATGGTTTTTGTCTCACGCAGGTTATAGGTGAATCAGGGATGTGCTAAAATGTGAAGGCACTTAACTTGGTTTAATGCACTAAGAAAATACTTTTACTGTGATGTAGGCTATTTCTTCAGACTGTTTAGATCTGCAACTGCAAACCGCAAAAAAATAAAAAAATAATAAGAATAATTTAAAATATAATAAGAATAATAAGACAGCAGGGAATGGATGATGCATGTGGATTGTGACTCATAATATAAATATCTGAGTCACAAAGAAAATCTTTTGATCAATTGATTATTTTTAAATCAATCAAACCGGTTCAATCTATGGATTTAAATTAATTGCAATATATTTCAGGCTTAATTTTGTCTTTGGTTTTCCTAGTGTGATGTTTATGATGATAACTACAATATAATATACTGTAATAAAACACTAATTTGTTTAATGTGCCCCTATTATGCTTTTTCAAATATTATCTTTCATGCAGTGTGTATAGCTGTTTGTCACTGTAAAAAGTTTTAAATAGCAAAATGCGCTACGAACAAAGTTATTGACTTCACAAATTACATTGATTTAAAAAAAAATAAAAAGTCAGAATGTCTGATCTTTCGCATGAACATTTTGTTGGTGTAAAAAAAACAATTAATAACAAACAATCACTTTTGGTCACTACTAACTAATGATCTGTGTGAATAATGTAATTTCCTGATGTCAAAACCTATATCACTTCATCCTCCTTGCTGCTTTTGTTACAATTTTTGTTTTGTTTTATTAAACATTGTTACGAAGAAGAAAAAACTGACATAAAATGGCAAGTCAAACTGCCCAACTAAAGGAAACAGAAATAAAGGGTCTGGTTTGTTATAAGAGAAATGTAATGTATTCTCAGTTGATTTCATCTAATGGTGCGTTCACACCGGACGCGAATTGCGCGTCAGGCGCGAGTGATTTCAATGTTAATGGTGCGTTCACACCGGACGCGAATAGCGCGTCAGGCGCGAGTGATTTCAATGTTAAGTCAATGCAAAGACGCGTTACGCGCGTAAAAAATTCCTGCGGCGCGAATGAGGCGTAGAGCGCGGCGCGGTAGACGCGAATACGCCTCATTCGCGCGTCAAGTTCGCGCGAATAGCGCGAATTGAGCGTCTGGCGCGTTAAGCGCGTTACGCGCGAATGATTTTATTAGTGCTATTTGTGCATTCACGGGTTTGATGCGAATTCGCGTCTGCCGCCCGAGTTGAAAAATCTGAACTTCTGCGTGAATTCGCGCCGCGTTAACCAATCAGGAGCCTGCTTGCTGCTGTCACGTGGTGAAGTGACAGTTTATAATGTTATTTTATGTTTGGCCTCAATAAATTATTTTGTAATATGACTAAAATGCACAACAAATCAAATCTTTCACATAAAAACTCGATTTCAATATATGAGAGATACTCATTTTGTATTGAATGCTATTTATTCCATATCTATTCTAGATTATATGAAACATTATTATTCTAATGTAAAGACAACAAACACAATTTAGTGTATAAAAACAAAAATCACAGGACAGGTTTCACTTTTGGAGGCTGGCTCCATTTATTATCAAAACAAAAATAAATGACAGATTAGGTGGGTGCGGGCGAGGGTGAACCTCGCGCCGGGCTGTACAGCGCGGGCTCGTCAGGCAGCGACCACTCGAGGCCGAGGCCTATACGGCCTACGCTGTCCTCGTCAGCGTCCTCACCGTTAGGTCCACCAAACCTAGGTCCTGGACCAAATTGTGACACTCCTGAAACCCTCCGGAGGGTCTGGTGGACCCGAGTACAGCCACGATGTCCCCTACGCAGCTGTTTCTGCTCTCCAGAGCATATACGAGCGGTGACTCTCTCGATTAATGCTAATGCTAATGCTCGATAAACATCTAAAAAAAAGATGGCCGCCAACGGGTTTCGAAACTTTCGCCTCTGACGCGCGTAAATTTCGCTTCAAACTTTTGTTTTTACGCGCGTCAATCTCGCTCTTGACACGCGAATGTACACGTGGTCAAGCGTCAAACTAGACGCGGTAGACGCGAATTTGACGCGCTATTCGCGTCCGGTGTGAACGCAGCATTAGGCTGTGCAAGTCAGTTGTAGTTGTTTCTCCTTTCTTCAGTGATTCTGCTGGTTATTACCAGGTGTCTTCAATAATGTTCAATCATCACTCAATTAATCACTTAATTATCTAATTAACTCTAACACTGCTTCAGTGTTACTAACACCCTGCTGGTGGTTCCCATATGAACACAGAGCGGTGTTAATTTAACACCGGGGAATTACTATGTCGATTTTCTGTTGGAATTCTATAGGAGGAGCTCAATACAGCACTGAAGTCCTTACAAGAGAAACTCAAACACAATGAAAACATTAAAGAAGAGCTTGAGAAAACATTTCAACACATCAAGGTGAGGATTGATATGTCAAAATGATTGATTCTTTTGATATACGTACAAGGATTAGAACAGCTGAAATGTTTTGACATAATTACATGTTCCTTTATTGACTGAAAACCCACATTTCCCCACACTGTAAAAAAAAAAAAAAAAGAATAATAATTTTACAGAAAATAACAGATTTTTTTTTTTTTGGACAATCATTTTCTTTGATTTTAAATTGTACTCTGTAAAATGACAAATAATATCTGTAAATTAAAATTTCAGCTGTTATTTTCAGCCCAATCTCATGAAAGTGTGTATCTTATTTCTCGTGCCATTTATATGCCAAAGATAGTTTTTGCGTGCATATGATATGCAGTTTTCGCATGCATATGATACGCACTTTATGACTCCACACCTCTAATCCTAACCAAGGGGTTTTCGTTATTTTAGGTATATTGTGACATTAATGACAAAATCCAGTAATTCACATTTTTTATACAGAAAATGTACTGTATTTTTCATACAGTATTTTTTTCTGTTTTCTTAAATTACATAAAAATGTATGTAAAATTACAAATATCTGTAATTAAACGTAACAAAACAGTTAAATGATTACCCCCCCCCACAAAAAAACCTGTAACATTAAAGTAAAACATCCTAAATTAAATAAACTGAAAAACACTGTTTATAGGTATTTCCTGATTTATCCTGATAATATACCTTCATTGTAAAAAAAAAAAAAAAAATCATAAAAAAATTGTCAAATGACTCAGCTACGGCTGCCAAAGAAAAACCATACAATTCAAGTAAAATATGCTAATTTAAATAAACCGAAAAAACAATGTTATTTTACAGGTATTTCCTGAATTATTAGGATCAAATACCTTCATTGTAAAAAAAATTAATCGTAAAAAAAGAGTTAAAAGACTGACAGCTACGGATGCCAAACAAAAACCATAAAATTAAAGTAAAATATGCTAATTTAAATAAAGTGCAAAAAACTTAAACAGCAATTTGATGTCACCATTATGGAGATCAGTGTTTGCTTTAGTTGGGCTCATGGCCCTTGAGATATTAATATTGTTTTTTGTCTGGCTGCTTTAACTGTTTTTGTTACACATTTGTTATGGCAATGAATACACGAGAAAATCTCATCAGATGTTGAAGTCATCATATGTTGATCTGATTCACCAATATGAATTTGAGTCAAATCTTTGAATATATTAGCTGATATAACATGATATATAGAGAGACTTCAGTTTTACAAACTGTAGGATTAATGTCATAATTTTTCACATGATCCTAGTAATATTGTGGCATCAATATTACGACAATCTGATATTCTGAAATTAGAGAAATATATATATATATATATATATATATATATATATATATATATATATATGTTTTGAGCTGCTTCTTTTCTTTAGGCGTATAGAGACATCAAGAAGCAACATATGAATCTCAACAATGGTGACAACAAAGCCTTTTTGTGACTTAGTAGTTAAAGAATTGTTTTCATTGTCACCATTGTTGCAATTCATAGGCTCATTCTTGATGTCTGTGTGAGTCTGTATATTCCTGTAAAAAAAATAATAATAATTTATAAAGATTTCATAAAATCTATCTGATTATCACAGTACTGTAGGATTTTTTTGCAGCAGCAGCAGTATTGGCATGCACAATCAACAACTTGTATTTAACGTCTTAATCAGATTTTAGACTTCAGGTGGTATCAACAAATTAGACCATCATACATGATGACTGTCATCACTGAAAGTGACCAACATCATCTGATCTGAGATTATCTTGGATTCTTACCATAACAAATATGTATCAGAGACACACAGTTAAAGGAGACAGAGAAAAAGCGATGTTAAAAACTGAAGGGTCAAGTAGTGATGGGTAAATGAAGCTTTGGTGAAGCACTGAACCACTTAGAAGAATTGTTTTGAAAATGGGTTTGAAAAGCTTCAGTAACAGCGCCCTCGCCTGGTGAAGTGCCAAGGCTGCATCTAAATTATCCCGGGTAGATAGTGGACAGGAGGGCAATCACCTCACCTTCAGAGATATTTTTATCATTATTTGTAAATAAAAAAGCATTTAGAGTCTTCAAAGATCCTAATGGCTACACTGATCATATAGGCCTAAAGTAGGCTTATGTTTTTATACAGACTTACTATAGGCTACTGATAGTCACAGTTCTATAACTCTACTTTTAGCCTAATATTTAATAATAATATTTAACAGCCAGCGCACATACCTTATCAGGAGCGACCAGAATAAAGTTTTCCCACATGTCAGAGCGACCTCTCTTCCTAGATACTTCCATAGTAATGAAAATAAATCGATACGAACAAACTCATGCTTGTCACTGTAGAGGCTACTACGAACCAAATGGAATGTTGTGCATTAATGTTTTTATACTTTAAGTGTGCTACAATTCAGACTCGAAATGAGGCGGTGCCAGTTGCAGTGGCAGCACTGACTGGAATAACTGTGTTTCTGTTATGAAGATTTCAGTAAAAGTGGTTTGCACTTATTTGAATTAGGATATTTTACATTCATTTTATGGTTTTAGTATGGCATTGCTGACAGTCTTTTGACTGTTCTTTTGTTTTTTTTGTTGGTTTTTTTTTTTAGTTTTTTACAGTAAAGGTGTTTGATCGTAATAATTCAGGAAATAGCTGTAGAATAACAGTGTTTTTCTGTAAAATATGAAGGAAAATTTCTGTAAAAGTTTTTTGCACTTTATTTAAATTAGGATATTTTACTTTATTTTTACGGTTTTTGTTTGGCAGTCGTATCTGACAGTCATTGAGTGTTTTTTAAAGATTTAATTTTTTACAGTGCACTCACTCTTCATGCTGCTACAGAATCAGTTGTGTCTTTGAGATGATTGAAGTGAATGTGATTTGATTTCAGTCTCAAGCTGAGCACACAGAGCGTCAGATTAAACAGCTGGGGTGGCCAAGATGGGACACAAAACTAGAGTGGGGTGGCCATATATACTATAAAGTAATGTTATGTAAACCTTTAAACTCTTATGAACAATAGAGGATTTTAACAAAGTGCAAACTTTATTTTTAAATAATGGTACTATTTCATAAAATGTAAGATCTGATTCACCAAGGCCTATTTAGGAAATGTGTTTACTATAGTCTGTTATTAATTGCCATAGTGGGGGATATGATTTACTCAATTAACTTGGCCATTAACTTGTCCGAAAATGCATTTGTGTTTATCTGCAAAAAGGTTTACATACACTAGATTGCAGCCTAGGCTACTGTTAATGTAAATATAATGTTAGTGGTTTGTTTTTAAAGTCTACATTAGAGACCTGCGCGGGACGGATTTCTCACTTAATAATTCCTAATGACATCTCAGTTCATCGCCATCTCACAAATCTCTGTTATTATCAATGAAACTGGCTGCATAATTAATCTTTCATATTATCTACACTTTGTTTGATATAATAGATGATTTGCCAGTATGCAGAATTCAGCACTGAACAAAAAGTCAATTTTGAGTGGTGAGGGGATTCTATCTTAAATGCATCTGATTGGCCATTGCGTTCAAGAAATCAACACATCAATCACAAGACTGTGATTGGCTACATTGTTCAACGCTGCAAACATGTTATAAATAGAGACTCTGGCCTGTAAATCGTTTCTATTTTGTTTTAGTTGTTCTTGTTGCTTTTGTGCAACAGATGAATGACAATTTATTCGTTTTTATTTGTTCAATTTATAGATAATTCTATTTTGCGGGAGTCCCGACTCCCGCGAATCGACACACGAGTGCATTACCGCCCGCGCCCGCACTCGGCCATCAGATCTATATTCCCGTGCCGCACTCTGTTGCGTTGGGTCCCGACCATACCTCTCAATCGACTGATTCCAGCGTTTTTATCGTTGTTGTATTGTTGCAACTGTGTAACCATCCTCTTGTTTCACGGACCAGCAGCAGCAGGTGCACCGTGCAGCGCGCGTGCTCTTATCTCATGGGTCATCTGACCTGCATGGCCAAACGTCCGCTGAGCAGAAATCAGCTCTCACAGTCTCAGTACGACCGTTACTGTGTTAGTTAAAAATGTGAAACTGGCCCTAAATCAGTTGATCATCAGCTGTCATCACTGATTGACAACATTTCTCGTTTCTTGTGTTGACGAACTTGACCTACCTATCAGATCTGGGGTGGCCACAGGGGTGGCCAATGAGCTTTATCGCATCAATATCGCGGACGTATCGCCAGCGATAATTAATGCGATATGGCTCAGCTTGTCAGTTAACTCCTGGGAGTGTACATGAGTCCACACTCAAGAGTGTTGAAGTTAATGAGATAATTAGGTGATTAATTGAGTGATGATTGAGCATTATTGAAGACACCTGATGTTAACAAGCAGAATCACTGAAGGAGAAAATCTCAAATTGTAAGCCACCGTTATGGCGATCATTGTTTGCTTTAGTTGGGCGCTTGACCCTTACATTATTAACTTTAGATTTTGTTTGGCTGCTGTATCTGAGTTATAACTGCCAGATGAACAAAGAAAAAAAGTGATCTGATGGTGTTGGTTATATTATGACAATCATCATTTGAACTTTATGTTTTTGATTTATGTTGTTGGTTACAGCATAACTGTTTAGATATAATATAAAGGATTTCTTAAAAGTTGTTTAAAAAAAATCTTTCTTTTGGGCACACACATACGTCAAGATTCAGTCTATGCATCTCAACAATGGTGATGAGCAGAATATTCAATTAGGAAAAGTAAATTACATAGAGTCATAGACAATTCAGATCATAATTTATTCATACCGCAATGCATGATGGGAGCCATTAATGAGTTGTGATTGGTGGCAGCCACTGCAACATGCTTTATTATTGTCACCATTGTTGAGATTCACAGGCTGATTATTGATGTCTGTGTTTCTATATATATTCATTTGAAAGTGTTTTGATCAGAACAATGTTTATTCAATATTTTGGATTATAAGAAAATACTGATAATCATACACTCTCAGAAAACAAGGTACAAACCCTTGTCACTGGGGCGGTACCTTTTACTGGTTCAAAATTGTACCTTAATATAAAGGAACAAATTTGTTCCATTCCAGTTTGTACCTTAAAGGACATGATTTGTACCATGGGCAACCAAAATGTACCGTTTGTTTTTTAAAACTTGTTGGTACAATATTATACCTTTTATCAAAGGTACAAATTTGATCCTTTAAGGTACCACCCCAGTGACAAGCCCCTTTGTACCTTAACTGTGTCAAATTTGTTCCTACGAGAACTATTAAAGGCTATTTTTCTATTGAATAACATACACATTCAACAACTGAATCCAAAAGGCATCAATTTAATCATTTCTGTAAATACATATCAAATACATAATACGTTTGAATACTTTCGTTCTTACAGTAAAGTATTTCTTTGTGTAAATACATCAAAGACTTCACAATACAATAAAGACTTAGCAAAATTAGCAGAATATCACTTCTTTAAAAAGATTTGAAAGAATTAAAAATTAAATTACACTAAAATGTTACAGTACATAAAATATATTTTCTCATCTACAACAAAGCTAGACTTGTTTTTTTTTTCACTTTAAACACAATACCGTTGCATTTATTTAACTTTTTTTTAAAACACCACCCTCCACCCGAACTGCTCGGCAATTTCAGATCCCTCCATTTATACACTGCTGAAGATTCTCCTCTCACTGAAGACACATCCAGTCAAGAAGTTCCCAAGATCTGCACAGTGGGTTGAGATGTAGCTGGTTCTTCCTGAACATAATGAAGAATCAATATTAGGAAAGACAGATGTAAATTTATTAAATTTGTACTCCCAATGACAAGCTCAAATTTGACCTCTAGACTTTAAGGGATAGTTCACCTAGAACTTAAAATTCTGTCATTTACTCGCCCTCAAGTTGTTCCAAAATCTGTTTGAGTTTCTTTCTTTACTTGAACAAAAAAGAAGATATTTTGAGAATTGAAAATGAAACAGTTGATGGGGCCCCATTAACGTCCATAGAATCTTTTTCAATTTTTTTCATACTATGGAAGTCAATGGGGCCCCATTGACTGTTTTATTTTTTGGGTGAACTACAAATCCTGCAACATCTCATTTGGCATTCATGTAATGTGCTTCTATAACGGATTTCAGCTTAGCCAACCTCAACACATTGGACAATTTTACTTAAAGAGTTAGTTCACCCAAAAATGAAACTTATTTTGTTAATTACTCACCCTCATGTCATTTCACACAAGACCTTTGTTCATCTTCGGAACTCAAATGAAGATATTTTTAATGAAATTCTGAAAGTTTTCTGTCCTTCCATTGGGAGCAATGCAACTACTGTAACACATTCAAGGCCCAGAACGATAGACATCATTGAAGTAATCCATGTGACTCCAGTGGTTTAACCAATTTTATGAAGCGATGCAGGTGCTTTGTTTTAGCAAAAAACACAATTTTCCACTTTATTTACGAAAATACTGACCTGCAATCCAGTAGGGGGAGCACTACGACGCATGCGAATTGTGTTGACTCAAGACCGGGTGTTGTTCCATGAATGTGCTTTAGATAATATTATTTTGTAAATATAGAGGTAAATTATTATTATTAATTTTTTTGGGGCAAAACAAAGCTTACATCGCTTCATAAGATTGAGGTTAAACCACTGGAGTCACATGGATTAGTTTAATGGTGTCTTTAATGTATTAGTTGCGTAGGCTACCAATGGAGGAACAGAAAGCTCTTGGAGTGGTCTTACAGGTTCGGAATGACATGAGGGTGTATAATTAATGACAGAATTAAAAAATTTTTTGCTGAACTATACCTTTAAGGAATCCTGGAAACACCTTAAATCAACCACAGCATGCATTCGGTCCATTTTCTGGAATAACTGAAATGCAGATAAGAAAACAAGTTTCACAAAAAGAAAAAACTTTCTGCATTTTTACATTTTCCACAAAAAAAAGAAAAGTAGTTTTAAATTATTCACTTAAAGCTTCACATAAAACACCCAGAAAAGTAAAAAGTTAAACTAATCCATTTGAATTGAGAAGTTTAGTAAAAAATGTCACAAAGACACCCACTTTATATAATAAACAGATAAAATTTAGGATTTTATTCACATTTAAACATTGAACAAACAGAAGCTCAACCGCACTTGCTTTGACAAGCGAGAACAAACCTCAATGGTTCTTGCGGAAGCTCAAACGTGCTGCAAAACACACGAGAATGAACATCATCGGTTTTCGCACGTCAAGCAAACATGCTTGAGCTTCCGTTTACCGCAACTGATGTGTGAATTGATGAATATTTATGTGAATAAAAGCCTAAATTAAATCTGAAATACATTGCCATTTTACACATTGCATTGCCATTTTGCATGTTACATTTCCTATTGACATTTGGTACCTGTATGCTACCATATATATGAATATACTTTCAGTTAAGTGACAGAAATGTTCATTTGAAGTGCAGTTACTGTGCTTTATCAAGATTGACATCACTCTGTCATTATGGCAAACATTTTGTCTTAGGAATTCTTAGAAATATAAATTCAACCTCATCAGAAAAAAGAATATCAAAAGAATATCATAATATCAACTCAAATAACACATTGTACTGATACTTGCCTCACAGATGAGGATGCAGGAAGACTTTCAGACGTGTGATAATCAGTGAGACCAGCACTGGTAGTTTACCCCCATCATCTTCATGATCTAAAAATCAAAGACACATTTCCTGAGTTTCAACAAAGGTCTATGATAAAATGAATGTATATGACATGTATATGACTTAGGACAGAATCAGGTAATCGCATTCATTTAAACACAGAACGAGTGATAAATTATTTTATCTCTGCGCCCTGTTCGTTGGCGTTCAATCACGTTGTTCCAAAACCGCACAGAAACCGCACACTGTTCTTCACAGAAAATGAGCCAAGGCCAATGAGTTTGAGGTTGAAAAAATTATTAATCGTATCATTTTTCTTTTGATAAAAATTGAAAACGGGTCCTACAGACCCGAACACCATACAAGGGTTAAAAAATATTTGCAGACGGCTAATATCACTGACTGAATTCGTACCTAATTAAGCTATTTACACTCGCTATTATCATGTTGAGTAGCTGTAACGTTTTATACATTTTTTATTTGGTTAAACATAAACATAAAACCCACCTTTGAAAGTACTTCTGACAATAAAGAGGACGAAGCCATGGTTGTGGTGGTGCTCCGTGCTTGTAATCTGCTTCCCGAAGTTCCCGCTCTCCGGTCTATTTGAAAATGCAGTAACGTTAACGGCTGCAGCAACCTTGGGCAATCAGTTTCATGTTGCCTAATAGCAAAGTTAACATTTAACAGTTATAGTGGATAATGGAGAACAAACGCCATATAATGTACACGGATGACTTAATACTAGTCAATAATTGCATTAAAAAAATTTAAAAGTATAGCAGCTAACGTTATACAAGTCTAGGCTATAACGTACAAGTCAAATGGCTAAAAGGCTTTTGGTGCTATTTTAACTCGCTAAATTAACGTTAAGAGGTCGAAACATTTATATTTTAGACTTGTGAACTAAATATATACATAAATTATCAGAACTCACCTTTAAATTTCGTCTTCAAGTTTGATAAAAAAAAACTCTCGACCGCGCTGCAGTCGTAACAGCTTCCCGCTGTCAGTTCGGAAAATTCCGTGGCTGAAGCGATTTCGACCAATCAGTGTCTTGTTGCTTTGCCAAATACTAAACACAGCAACCAATCATGAATGAAACAGTAATTTGGCCCATAACTGTACCCTTGATGTGAGAACAATTATGTACCTTAATTTCAATTGTACCTTAACAGGTACCAAACAGTATCGTCAGTGGTCTTTCCTGTACCATTAAAGGTACTATTATTGAAAAGGTACAAAACTGTTCTTTGAGGAACATTATTTGTACCACCGTGTACCTTTTTTTCTGAGAGTGTATGCTGTAGAATCACAAAGCTGCTGCTAACAAGTTAAACCAAACTATCTCAATAAGTTTCAATTTTCAGATCACAACATGATTATGCCAAACCATAACCAACACTATCAGATCACACTTTTCTTTGTTCATTTGACTGTTGTAAATCAATAATAGCAGACAAATTAAATTTAAAGTGAATGTATAAGGGCCAAGAGTCCAACTAAAGCAAACAATGATCACCATAACGGTGGCTTACAATTTGAGATCTTCTCCTTCTGTGATTCTGCTTGTTAACATCAGGTTGTGTTTTCAATAATGCTCAATCATCACTAAATTAATCACTTAATTATCTCATTAACTTTAACACTCTTGAGTGTGGACTCATAAACACTCCCAGGAGTGTTAATTTAACACTGGAGTTTTTGCTGTGTAGTAAATGCCGCTCCATCTGAAAGCAGGTGAAGGCAATTTACTACTAATCAAGGAACCGGCTTTACTGACGAGATGCGCCTAACAATGTCATGCGACATATCGCCCAGCCCTACATTATCCTGCTGGAAGTAGGCATCAGAGGATGGGTACATGCCATGGTGGTCATAAAGGGATGGACATGGTCAGAAACAATGCTCAGGTAGGCCGTGGCATTTAAACGGGGCCTAAAGTGTGCCAAGAAAAAATCCCCCACACCATTACACCACCACCACCAGCCTGCACAGTGGTAACAAGGCATGATGGATCCATGTTCTCATTCTGTTTACGCCAAATTCTGACTCTACCATCTGAATGTCTCAACAGAAATCGAGACTCATCAGACCAGGCAACATTTTTCCAGTCTTCAACTGTCCAATTTTGGTGAGCTCGTGCAAATTGTAGCCTCTTTTTCCTATTTGTAGTGGAGATGAGTGGTACCCGGTGGGGTCTTCTGCTGTTGTAGCCCATCCGCCTCAAGGTTGTGCGTGTTGTGGCTTCACAAATGCTTTGCTGCATACCTCGGTTGTAACGAGTGGTTATTTCAGTCAAAGTTGCTCTTCTATCAGCTTGAATCAGTCGGCCCATTCTCCTCTGACCTCTAGCATCAACAAGGCATTTTCGCCCACAGGACTGCCGCATACTGGATGTTTTTCCCTTTTCACACCATTCTTTGTGCGTGAAAATCCCAGTAACTGAGCAGATTGTGAAATACTCAGACCGGCCCGTCTGGCACCAACAACCATGCCACGCTCAAAATTGCTTAAATCAACTTTCTTTCCCATTCTGACATTCAGTTTGGAGTTCAGGAGATTGTCTTGACCAGGACCACACCCCTAAATGCATTGAAGCAACTGCCATGTGATCGGTTGATTAGATAATTGCATTAATGAGAAATTGAACAGGTGTTCCTAATAATCCTTTAGGTGAGTGTGTGTGTGTATATATATATATATATATACAATGTATTATTATTCTTTAAATTGTTATTATACAATATAATTTAACACGTTTGTAGGTCTTGTATCATGTATCATTGTTTTGTGCCCAAGATTTAATTAGATTTGATTTATGAATGCATTTCGCTCTGGTTTTGTTTGCCAGCTGTAGTACATTTTATGGTTATTAGAAGAACATTAGAAAATTACAATCTTAAAAAAAAGAAGCTTTTTAAAGCAGAAGTTAAAATCACAAAATTTAAAATAAATAATTACAAAAGCACAGTATACATTTTAACTGGTAAGATGAGTCTGAGCTTATTAATTGGCCTACGGTATATTAGACTACATTTGATTTACCCCATCACAATAGTCCCTTTACAGTTATCATAAAAATACACTTAATTGTAGATTTAAAATTCTAAATAAGGCACATCTAATGTCCAACAACAAATATTTTAGCATATAGGCTATATATTTGATGTACTTTATTATGTATTTCAATTCAAACACATTTAACACAATCATACAAATGGACAGTTTCTTTAAATAATATTTTCCCCCAATAATAATTCCTTACTTTTTCCTTCTACTTTTTTCCTTTTGTGATGATACCCACCAACACATAAAAAACACATAATTAGATCAATAACCAATAAGTACATATTTAGACACTTTTACATATGAAAAAGAAAAAAAGAAAACTAATTGGTAAATAAATATTAATAAAAAATAAACAGTCACATATTTATATCAAACACTTATAATGACACATAATTCCTAATAAGTTATTTTCAAGTAATATTATTTAAATACCAAGTGATAACAATATTAAATAAGTAAATAAATAAAATAACAAATAACTAGAATTAAAAGGGAGGGAGGGTAATTAATATAATATGTATTCCTTTATTTTATGGAATATTCTTTGATTTTAGAGTTGTCTTTTCAAAATGTATACTTTTGCTCTTAATTTCATGTTATCCTCTCCATAGTGAACTGTATAAACTAAATCTAACCAACCATGTAAAACTGGGGATTTTTGCTTTCTCAAAAAAAAAAAAAAAAAAAATTTTATTATTGCATTAAAAGCTGTAATTCTCAGCATTCTAAATAAGTATAAGTCAACTTTGTTAAGCTTAGGTCCTAAAACCAAAACTTTATTTTGTATCTTTATTATATTTGTTTTCTTAGAAAGGTCTTCCTTGAATTACTTCTGTTCATTTTTGTTTTAAATTTATTTTAAGTATAAAATATATGCTATGTATGGAAGCCCGTTTCCGCCACATTGAGTAAAAAAATTAAGATTCTTTAAGTCATAATAATGAGAAACTTTCTCGTAATAATGACTTAACATCTCGTAATAATGAGAAAGTTTCTCGTAATAATGAGAAACTTTCTCATAATAATGACTTAACATCTCGTAATAATGAGAAAGTTTCTCGTAATAATGAGAAACTTTCTCGTAATAATGACTTGACATCTCGTAATAATGAGAAACTTTCTCGTAATAATGACTTAACATCTCGTAATAATGAGAAACTTTCTCGTAATAATGACTTAACATCTCGTAATAATGAGAAACTTTCTCATAATAATGACTTAACATCTCGTAATAATGAGAAACTTTCTCGTAATAATGACTTATTTTCTCGCACTTCTACGCATGCGCAAAGCAGCGGAGCAGAAGGGCGTGCCACACTAGCGACATCCGCTGGTTAAAGCCGTGTAAATGCATCACAGCAAACATGGCACGCTCTGCAGTGAATAACATTAATGATAAATGATCAATATATGAGACGGGCTTCCATAGATAGTCTTTTATTCATTTGTAATATTCATTTGTATTTTTGTGTATGAACAAGCAGCAACACAGAAGGGTGATCCATGGATTTCAAATAGATGGAGGAATGATAGGACAGCACACCTTTCCAAATCTGTTTAAGAACACTTATCTGGAAATCTGTGTAAGGGTCCGTTCATACAGTACGCGCTTTTTCATTGCTTTTCTAGGCATATATGCGCACTAGACGGACGCTCGCTCGCTCTTCTGCAGCGTTTCGCGCATGACACGGCGTTCTAAAAACGCGGCGCTCAATTGAAAAGAAGTTCAGCTTTTAAAAACACGTCTCAAGACCTTGCGTTTTAAGACATCTTAAAGGTGATTTCTGTATTGATATCTTCCAGATGAACCTGCACATCAAATATCCTAGAAGCATCTGCAAAATACGTGTTATATTAACACACATACCCATATATTTTATGAAGATGTTACACTTAAACTTGACGAATAAATGTAATATTCCAACTTTAATCTGATAGTTTTGTAAATTCATGTAACAATTTCCATCGCTGTGCACAAGCAGGCGTCCTTCTTTACATGGTAACCGTCCTGGTTCTGCATTCCACTTTCACACCTTATCGTGTGCATGGAAAAGTATGGAAGATATAGGCCTACTGATGATGTTATTTAATGATACTACAGATTGCACTTAGTAGATCACACTGACTTTAATGAAAACAACTGTTTTGCAGAGCGTGCCATGTTTGCTGTGATGCATTTACACGGCTTTGACCAGCGGATGTCGCTAGTGCGGCACGCCCTTCTGTTCCGCTGCTTTGCGCATGCGTAGAAGTGCGAATAAATAAGTCATTATTTCGAGAAAGTTTCTCATTATTACGAGATGTTAAGTCATTATTTCGAGAAAGTTTCTCATTATTACGAGATGTTAAGTCATTATTTCGAGAAAGCTTCTCATTATTACGAGATTTTAAGTCATTATTTCGAGAAAGTTTCTCATTATTACGAGAAAGTTTCTCATTATTACGAGATGTTTAAGTCATTATTACGAGAAAGTTTCTCATTATTACGAGATGTTTAAGTCATTATTACGAGAAAACATCTCGTAATAATGAGAAACTTTCTCGTAATAATGACTTAAACATCTCGTAATAATGAGAAACTTTCTCGTAATAATGAGAAACTTTCTCGTAATAATGACTTAAAATCTCGTAATAATGAGAAACTTTCTCGTAATAATGACTTAAACATCTCGTAATAATGAGAAACTTTCTCGTAATAATGACTTAACATCTCGTAATAATGAGAAACTAAGTCATTATTACGAGAAAGTTTCTCATTATTACGAGATGTTTAAGTCATTATTACGAGAAAGTTTCTCATTATTACGAGATGTTTAAGTCATTATTACGAGAAAGTTTCTCATTATTACGAGATGTTTAAAGGAGAAGTTCACTTTTGAAAAAACTTTTGCTGATAATTTACTCACCCCCATGTCATCCAAGATGTCCATGTCTTTCTTTCTTCAGTCGAAAAGAAATTAAGGTTTTTGATGAAAACATTCCAGGATTTTTCCACATATTATGGATTCCATTGGGACCCAAACGGTTCAAGGTCCAAATGACAGTTTCATTGCCGCTTCAAAGGGCTTTAAACGATACCAGACGATGAATAAGGGTCTTATCTAGCGAAACGATCGGTCATTTCAAAAATAAAATAAAAAGTTGACGTTTTATAAGCACAAATGTTCGCCTTGCTCTGTTCTGTGATGCGCGTTCGTGACGTCACGTAATACGCAATTACGTTGAAAAGGTCAAGTTTGATGTGTTTACAAATGTGCGGAAGGAGGACCATATAAACATTTTCAAATGTATTTGTGTCAGTTTATCGTTTAAAATGCCCATTTCGTGTGCGCATCCTGAGTGTTTTAATATTAAAAAGCCAAAAAGAACATTTTCTTCAATTTTTCAAGCGTGACCTTTTCAACGTAATTGCGTATTACGTGACGTCACGAACGCGCATCACAGAACAGAGCAAGCCGAACATTTGTGCTTATAAAACGTCAACTTTTTATTTTATTTTTGAAATGACCGATCGTTTCGCTAGATAAGACCCTTATTCATCGTCTGGTATCGTTTAAAGCCCTTTGAAGCGGCAATGAAACTGTCATTTGGACCTTGAACCGTTTGGGTCCCAATGGAATCCATAATATGTGAAAAAATCCTGGAATGTTTTCATCAAAAACCTTAATTTCTTTTCGACTGAAGAAAGAAAGACATGGACATCTTGGATGACATGGGGGTGAGTAAATTATCAGCAAAAGTTTTTTTTAAAAGTGAACTTCTCCTTTAAGTCATTATTACGAGAAAGTTTCTCATTATTACGAGATGTTAAGTCATTATTACGAGAAAGTTTATCATTATTATGAGATGTTAAGTCATTATTATGAGAAAGTTTCTCATTATTATGACTTAAATAATCTTTTTTTTTTTTACTCAACGTGGCGGAAACGGGCTTCCATAGCTATGAGTGTAATGAGCTATAAGTTCACCGCAACTTATCCAACATCCTAAAGATAAATCATTATAGTAAGAAACAAATTCTGGGGTTATAAAATATCGCATATGAATTTTCCAAGCATGTATATTTTAGTCAGAATTATTGTGCTCCTATTTGGCGCGCATGTGCGCAGCAGCGCTCTTTCAGTGTGAAGTTTAGCAGCAAAATGGAAATATTTGATTGACTTTCTAAGGAGAATATTCCTGTGAAATGTAAGTTTTGAAAAACACCATGTCTCAAATGCATAAAACAGCACAAAAATATACGCTGTTTGATGGTGGATCGATTTGATTTAGATCGACCTCTAGGGCTGCTACTATGGAAGCCCGTTTCCGCCACGTTGAGTAAAAAAAAAAAGATTCTTTAAGTCATAATAATGAGAAACTTTCTCATAATAATGACTTAACATCTCATAATAATGAGAAACTTTCTCATAATAATGACTTAACATCTCATAATAATGAGAAACTTTCTTGAAATAATGACTTAATTACGAGAAAGTTTCTCATTATTTTGAGATGTTATGACAAATATCTCGTAATAATGAGAAACTTTCTTGTAATAATGAGAAACGTTCTCGTAATAATGACTTAACATCTCGTAATGAACTTAACATCTCGTAATAATGAGAAACTTTCTCGAAATAATGACTTAACATCTCGTAATAATGAGAAACGTTCTCGTAATAATGAGAAACTTGCTCGAAATAATGACTTAACATCTCATAATAATGAGAAACTTTCTCGTAATAATTACTTATTTTCTCGCACTTCTACGCATGCGCAGAGCAGAAGGGCGTGCCACACAAGCGACATCCGCTGGTCAAAGCCGTGTAAATGCATCACACTATCACAGCAAACATGGCACGCTCTGCAAAACAGTTGTTTTCATTAAAGTCAGTGTGATCTACTAAGTGCAATCTGTAGTATCATTAAATAACATCATCAGTAGGCCTATATCTTCCATACTTTTCCATGCGCACGATAAGGTGTGAAAGTGGAATGCAGAAGCAGGACGGTTACCATGGTAACGAAGGACGCCTGCTTGTGCACACCGATGGAAATTGTTACATGAATTTACAAAACTATCAGATTAAAGTTGGAATATTACATTTATTCGTCAAGTTTAAGTGTAACATCTTCATCATAAAATATATGGGTATGTGTGTTAATATAACACGTATTTTGCAGATATTGCGGATATTATGTGCAGGTTCATCTGGAAGATATATAGGCCTACAGAAATCACCTTTAAGATGTTTATGACTTTGGGGACATTTACACATAAGTGGGCAGTGGAATGGGGGAAAACGCAAGGTCTTGAGACGTGTTTTTAAAAGCTGAACTTCTTTTCAATTGAGCGCCGCGTTTTTAGAACGCCGTGTCATGCGCGAGACGCTGCAGAAGAGCGAGCGCAACGTCCGTCTAGTGCGCGTATGCCTAGAAAAGCAATGAAAAAGCGCGTTCTGTATGAATGGACCCCTACACAGATTTCCAGATGAAGTGTTCTTAAACAGATTTGGAAAGGTGTGCTGTCTTATCATTCCTCCATCTATTTCAAATCCATGGATCACCCTTCTGTATTGCTACTTGTTCATACACAAAAATACAAATTAATATTACAAATGAATAAAAGACTATCTAGTATGGAAGCCCGTCTCATACACTGATTATTTATCATTAAAGGTGAACTAAGTAACTTTTTTTACCTTAACTGAACAGCTTCGGAGTCATTGGAATGGTTATATTACTTATTTCGGGTTGAATGGTGGTCGTTTCGCACCCCCCTGGTGCCCGTGAGCGGAAAATACGCACTTGCAACTTTGAGCCGGCGGGCCGCCCGCCGCTGCGTCAGGAAGTCTCGCGTGATATCAGGTCTCGCGATGTAAACAATTGCTTTACGGCCAAAAGAAATCTGCTAAAATGCTGTCATTATTGCGCTCCCTCACGCTGTCCGAACCCGAATGAAGAAGACGTTTTAAAGAACGTCCCATCTGCTTTGATGTCGTTGATCTATAGCCTCTGGTGTCTGAGAATCAACAACAAGTTTTTACGACAGTGTTGTCAAATATCTATTCCGAAGCTGTGGGGGGAGCTCTAGAGAGAAACCTGCGAGCAAAAAGCGAGAATACAGCGAAGAAGTCCCGAAGCTACTGAGTGCTGCTTTAATGTTATTCACTGCAGAGCGTGCCATGTTTGCTGTGATGCATTTACACGGCTTTAACCAGCGGATGTCGCTAGTGCGGCACGCCCTTCTGCTCCGCTGCTTTGCGCATGCGTAGAAGTGCGAGAAAAAGTCATTATTATGAGAAAGTTTCTCATTATTACGAGAAAGTTTCTCATTATTACGAGATGTTAAGTCATAATTATGAGAAAGTTTCTCATTATTACGAGATGTTAAGTCATTATTTCGAGAAAGTTTCTCATTATTACGAGATGTTAAGTCATTATTATGAGAAACTTTCTCATAATTATGACTTAACATCTCGTAATAATGAGAAACTTTCTCGTAATAATGAGAAACTTTCTCATAATAATGACTTAACATCTCGTAATAATGAGAAACTAAGTCATTATTATGAGAAAGTTTCTCATAATTATGACTTAAAGAATCTTTATTTTTTTTACTCAATGTGGCGGAAACGGGCTTCCATATGCTTCAGAAACGTGTGCACATGCAAATATCTAGACTAGATAAACCTGGATAAAATTAGTGGGATTGCATGAACTTCAATTACCTTTTATGAAACCGCTTTAGCCCCAACTTATTTGCTAGGTTCATTCAAGTCGGGTTTTGGAGTTTAATCCCGCTTTTCTTAGCGTCTTTAATGAAACAGCCCTCAGATGACAGAGACAGAAATTAAGCTGACGTTGGATTCCAAGGGCTGTTTACACCATAGGGCTGTTTTTTATGCGTTTTGGACGCTCGTTTACACGACAACAGCGTTTTGGGTGGCTGAAAACGCAAACTTTTGAAAACAGTTTTCAAAAAGGATATTTTTGAAAACGGTCTCCGTGTAAACAACAAAAACCTGAATCTCTGAAGATGATGACATCATGCACATGCGTATTACGTGTTCAGTCTATAGTGTTTCATCACCATCTAATGGCCTGACAGCAGAATACAGCATTTTTTGCTTTTTTCGCGGATCCGTGTGAATGAGGATCATTTTGACAATGGTGTCGTCTGTACGCGGAAAACTCAAAGGAAAAACTTCTCCGTTTAAGCATATCGTTGTCAACTTGTAAACATACCCTTATAATGCGTCCTCCGAAGGCAACGTTTATCATTTTTCAGACACAGCCGCTGTATTTCTCCCTCACTCTAGTCTTGCAGTGAATTAGCCACAGATGAAACCCATATAATTAAGGAAGAACTGCTTTAGGGAGATTCACCGCTCCCCTGCACCAGACTTGTGTAGCAAAGGTTATTGGGGGTGGACACTTGTGTGTTATTATTACTATGCACACTTTGTGGTTTTGCGCTCATGTGACTTTACAGTGTTGTGGCATTTTTTTTTCTATCAGGTATAGTAACTTTTCTTTTGACCATCGTACCGGTATAGTATCTCTCATGAGTTATTTGTTTTTGTTTTATCAGAAACTGTGGGGAGAGGGTGGTGTTTCCTTTTGAAATACTAAATGTTTATCCCTGTTTTTTTGTTTAGTTAGGGAGTAGAGGGAAGCCTTTTTTTTTTCTTCTTTTTATCGGTCATTTAGTTCCCTTCTTAGTTGTTGGTAACCCCCCTGTTTGTTGTTTTGGCCAGGCCCTCTCCTGAATACATAAATCACTTCCATTTTCTTTTTATAAAAACATAAAATAATAATTACTTTTTTTTTTTTTGCTACAAGTAGTGGGGGGAATCATAAAAATTGTAAAGTTAAAGTTTCCTCTTTTCAGAGGCAAAGCAGTCAGTTGGAATATTATGACAGACAGCAGACGTGATGCATGCTTATAGTTTATTATGTAGATGTATATCCCATTTTCACTGAGGATAAAGAAGACACACTGAGGACGAGAACAGTCTCATGCCCCGGCAGCAGCCAGACTTGAGTCACGGTCCAACAGGTCCATGAGAGAGCGTTTCCCTGGCCTGTTATTTGGTCCATTTTGAAACCATGAACTTAATTTTAGTCCCAACCAGGTTCCTCTCTGTCAAGGGGAGAAACCAAAGACAGACTTTTTTTTTCTTTCTTTTATCATTCGTCAGTTAGAGTAGATGCTTTTATTTAAATATATTAACTGTCTCTCACTATATATCACAGTTACATCAACCCTGTACAAAAATGCAACTTAAAATATCACACATTCACACCAGCCAAAGTAAGCACAGCATGACAGTTACACTCATTACAACTAACACACATATTCTAATTGACCGAATATTAATTAGCCTACCTGTTCACAGTGTTGAAATCCGTAGCGAATTGAAGTGGCTACATGCTCACAGTTATGCGATAATGGCTTCCACCTCCCAGTTTGATGATTTAACTCATTTATTCTCCGTATAATTTCTGCTCTATCACTGATCGGACGGTTATTCCCATTTTCGTCTATGTCAAGGTAGTTGGACACAATATAATTGTTGTTTCCACTTCGACCAAATGCACCAATAGACAACGACCTGGTCATTACGGTACCTATTGAGGTAGAACAGATGGTAAAGAAATATTTCAATTAGTTAGTACATTCATTTCCAATTAAATAATAATGATTTTGGCACATAGGTTTACATTGATTGTCTAGCTCTAAATGTATTCATACACTATTTTTACACAAGGGGTTTTCAAACTTTTTGGTTAATACTGTCTGAGAAAATATGTGATAGCAACTCAGTAATGTTAAATGTGTAAACCAATTATTCAGTTAACTTTGACTGCCCAAAAAATGCATTTTGTAAAACCTTTCTTTCCCTTTCAGATTATCCACAGATTATCCCTGTGAGTTTCTGGGTGTCCCTGGACTACAGTTTGAAAACCCATGCTTACTAGTTATATGGAAAATGTCTTGGTCATTGTTTTTTCCGTTCAGGCCTTCAACAGGACCTAGCCCCACGTACAAAGCCCAGTGGGTGTATAAAGGCTTTCCGTTTATGTGAAATCTAGCAACTGAAATGATATCCCCAAATCTAGACTGAGAAACAGAAGAAAAAAAAAAACATTATTTCAGGCAAAATTATGAATACAAATGTATATCTCAAGGATTTTAGCAGCTAATTCTTGCACACATTTATGTTAGAATTCAAAGATATGTGTGTATATATGTGTGGTCTGCTATCATCTCACTTGTTGAGTCGGAGCAAATGTAGCCCAAAACACGAACAATATCCTTATCATCGTACCAGTGCTTGTCCCTCGCATCATTCACGTTCCTTGAGGCATGTTAATATGACATGTTAAGAATTAGAGCAAGAAAAATTATTAAGTGTCATGTTATATCATTACGGATGATGCTCAGCTAGGAAACATTTGTGTTTACAGCACAGATCATTTGATGAGGCATATACACCTGAAATCATAAGCTTGGTGACCCCCAGTTCAGGAAACCCTGCTCAGATAATGGGCTGGTTCCTCATGACAATAAATCCTTCAAATAAAACTTTCCAAAACCATACCTGTAAGATGCCAGTAGGTGTGCCAGAAACAGACAGGCTGGCAGAGGACAAAAGATGTGAATTGCCGTAGGTCCGACTACTTTTAAGGACATTGCCGTGCAACGTCATCTCTTCAGTTGACTGATAAGAAAATAAGATATATCCACTCTTGTCTAAAATTAATAAATTAAAGTATATTCTCACAGTGCACGCTTCTGTTTGCTTTGTTGTAAAATGTGGTTAATTTTACATGAATATCTTTGGTCCAGCCAACCACAAGATAAATGGCACTAAATGCAAAACTCTACTGAGTGATAGTAATACTGGGCCCCGTTACCAAATTTGCATTTTATATTTGCATTTAAAGGCAACAGTTAAAACATAGTAGCACAATGATAATTTGGTGTGAATGTATATACATTTTGTGGATTTCCACTCGTCTGATAAAAATCAGAAAGAAATATTTAATTATTTTTTTAAATTTATTGTGTTGAAAGATTAAAACATCAACTGAAAATTATATAATGTCTGACATTATATATGCTTATTAAAAACGGAGGGAAGAGAATTAAGGAATTTAGGAGCTGTATTGTTCATTATAGTGTCAAATAAGAAAAAAGTAGAGAATACATTTATGACTCCTTTACTGAACACCACATGCTTACATAATTGAATATTTAGGGCCCGAGCAATGATGGTGAGAGGACCCTATTGTTTTTGCTCCGTTTCTTCTCCTTCTCCTTCTCCTCCTTCTCCTTCTCCTTCTCCTTCTCCTTCTCCAAAGTGAATCGCTTTTTAGAGGGCCTAAACATGCTCGAAAACTCATGAAACTTTGCACGCTTCAGAAGTGGTGAAAATTTACGTGTGATATGGTTTTCAAAATTGGGTGGGGCAAAATGGCTCAATTATTGCCCTTACATTTTGCCCCGGCTCTACGTTTCACGTACAGGTATGAAATTTGGTACATACATGTAATGACCCAATACCTACAAAAAAGTCTCTTGGAGCATAGCCCTAAACACAACAGGAAGTCAGCTATTTTGAACTTCCTCTCAGATTTTGTGCAGTTTTCGCCATTTCCTAATGTTGTACTTTAACAAACTCCTCCTACAGTTTTGATCTGATCCTCTTCAAATTTGGTGAGTGTAATCTTAAGGCCTTTGCGACATTAAATTGTGAAGATCTTGAGTTTTCGTCGAAGGGTGTACCCTCGGCGGCCTGACAAACATACACCCAATTTCGCCCTTTTGGTGATGTATGCATGATCAGATAAGTTCAATATTAATGTTACTTGCAGTTCCGATGTTGCTAGGCAACCATAGACAGTCTGCAGTAACTCAGGCATACAATGTCCAATCTGCCCCAAACTTCACATGTTTGATAAGAGTCCAGTCCTGAACACATGACCATGCACATATTTGGTTATAGCAATAGCGCCACCTGCTGGTAGCAGGAAGTGTGGCAAATACAAATTACTTTGACATAGTCCTCCTATATTTACATACTGCCCACCGTGCTCTGTTTTTCCTAAAGGGTGCGAGGGCCCTTTTCATCACTGCTTACAGCTTTAATTTATACTGTTATTGGATGTATCAAATTAAAATAGCATGATTTCCATGCTACTGATGGAGTTGACACAAATTAAATTATGATATGAATAAATGTAAATATTTTGAAAAACAAAAAACTTTTTCATAAAATAATGTTCCCTTACATGGTTCATTAGCTGAAACCTTTGTCTACAAATATATCAATTCAATTCAAATTTATTTGTATAGCGCTTTTCACAATACATATTGTTTCAAAGCAGCTTTACAGAAAGTGCATTTCAGAAATGTACATAGAAAAATTAGTTAGAAATTAGTTAAAATTAGTCAGTTAGTTAATCATGTATTAATTTAGGGCATAACATATCGCCGCCGTCGAGTCGTCTCTGCACGGCCCAGCCAGCACAGCCATGTGGGGCCCAAATGGGTTTGACCTGGGCTATCTAACTGGAGCCCAGCCAGTTTTGCCCCCAGTTTCCATGTAGGCCCCACATGGGTTTGCCCAGATGAAATTAACACTGCTTAGTGTGCACACTACAGGCTGTTTAATGTAACACTTAATCAGTGTTGGAGGTAATGAGATAATTAAGTGATTGAATAATGATTGTGCATTATTGATGAACACCTGCTGTTAACAAGCAGAATCACTGAAGGAAAGAGAAACACAAGAACTACTTCCAGCCACTGCCTTGGATGAAATCAACTGAAGATAAAATACATCAAATCTCTCAAGATCTGATTAAACAACTGATTAAACAACAAGGAACCCTTACGGAACAAAAATATATGGGAATATACTGCAAAATATTACGTGATATATTATATTTCCATATATGGGAAACTAGTGCTTATATTTTTCAATATTAGTGAATATAAAATATACACAAAATAAGACAAAAATAGCATTACATGTAATATTCACAAAGTTTTATCCTTTATTGTACATATTCTGCACATACATGTTCCCATATACATTTACATTTATTCATTTAGCTGACGCTTTTATCCAAAGCGACTTACAATTGCTATACATGTCAGAGGTCGCACGCCTCTGGAACAACTAGGGGTTAAGTGTCTTGCTCAGGGACACATTGGTGTCTCACAGTGGATTCGAACCCGGGTCTCTCACACCAAAGGCATGTGTCTTATCCATTGCGCCACCACCACATGTTCCCATATAAATGTGATTGTATGTTCACACACATACATATACACACACATTCATGAAATAAGTTAACAACAGATTTCTATTTCCCAGCGTGCTTTGCTTCTGAATGCAGAAACTATTTTAATGCAGAAATGTTCTCCATGAACACCTGCAGTTGCTGATTAACCCTCTGATGGTTTACGGGGTCTTTTTGACCCCAAATGACTTTTGCTCAAATAAAAAAAATGTTCCCTTTGTCCAAATGGTATGAAACCTTCTACGGCTCTCCACACTTTCTAGATCTACAAAAAAAAATTTTATTGGAATGATATCTGTTTTTATGTTAGCGTGACAAAAATTGTGACACTCGTGGTCTTCGGGGTCTCTGGAGACCCCGCAATCAAAATAGACAAAATTCATCATCAAAATCAGAAACAACGCAGAACACATCGACAGAAATGGCACAAATAAAGTGGCACACTTCCACCAATGCAAAAAACATCCACAATGCTAAATTATTTTGCTCACAACACGCGTACGTACACACACACACACACACACACACACACACACACACACACACACACACACACACACACACACACATATAGAGGAATACATTTTTGAGACTATAAAAACTGTTCTCTTATCATTTGTCAAATAAAATCATCCAAAATGCAGTACCACCACAAAAATAAATTGGTGACACTGACACATTGAAAATGTGCACACTCACACACACACACACACACACACACACACACACACACACGCACACACACGCACACACACGCACACACACGCTCACACACGCTCACACACACACAGGAACATTTGTAGGGCTATAATTTGTCAAAATTATGGGGGGGGGGTTCAGTACAAAAAAATGCTAAACTTTGACAAAAATATTTTATTTTTGTTATAATTGTGATTTTATAATATTTAGATATGAATCCAACTGAATCCAACTTGTGAGAAGATATCTTTCAGGTAGTCAAATAGCAAATAGCATATAGTGGAGCTCTATGGCCATCTAGTGGTTAAAGTGATTTTATTTTTATTTTTTAATGTTACATTAAACCATAAATGTTACATTAAACCATTTAAAATGATCCATGTTATCCCCATGAATGAAAGTTAGAAATCTGGGTCTTTTATAAAGTGAATTTTACATCAAATGCTGTTTTTTTGTAAAAAGCTTATTTAAATAAATATTTATTTATTTATTTATTTATAGAAATTTAAAAGATATCATAAATTCTCCAAAAACTGCACAAATGTTGAGTAAAAACATTAACAAACAGAATAAAATTACATTTGTAAAAAAAAAAAACTATTATCTTGTTACAAAATTCAGTAACAAGAACAATAACATTCAATAACAAGAACCTCAAACGAAACATTTTCAATAAGACATCAACATCTAAACCTCTGTTAATTCTCAATAAGATCTTCTGTAGACGTCTGACAGAAATAAAGTCAGTCTGGTTAATAAGTGAAGCTGGTAATGCTGTTTGTGGAGTTGTTTAATCAGATCTTGAGAGAGTTAATGTATTTTATCTTCAGTTCATCTAAGACTGTGTCTGAAGAAAGTTGTAGTTTGTGTTCTTATTTGTCTTTCAAACGCACATATAGACTAAACGCATAATACACATGTGCACGCCGTCACAGATTCGCGTTTTTGAAGTTTACACGGAGATGATAACGGTACATGTTTTCAAAGTTTGCGTCCTAAAGCCACAAAAACACCGTTGTCCTGTAAATGAACAGCCAGAACATGCGTATAAAAAGTAGGTCTTCATCATGAATGCTCAATCATCACTTGCCTTGTTAATTTAATTTAACACTACAACTCCATTGTACAGTTGGAGCTGAACTCTGCAGTTGCAGTCCCCTGATACAGACATCTGATGAGAGAGGTATTTCACTATCATTCAGAAGAGTTTTACATTTAGAGGTATCTATCTTGAGGTTGGACCAAATTGCACTATCAAAATGAACCAATAAATGCAAATGATCCAATAAAAAAACCAATAAACACAGGCAACCGTCGTTTTCTCATTTTCTTATCAGTCAACCGAAGAAGTGACGTTGCATGACTATGTCCTTAAAAGTAGTCCAACCTACAGCAATTTACAAGTCATCTCCACTTACAGCACATACTGGCTGGCATCTTAAAGGTAAGTTTTCAAGATAGTTGTGTCTTTGTTCTCAGGAACAATACAAAATTGTTCATATGAATGCTGTAAATAGTGCCAAAATAGTACCAGTCCTCTGTTCTGTGATTCAAAAGTCGTTCCTTAACATGAAATTCTGTGCCTCAAGGAATTTGGATTCAGCAAAGGACCAGCACTGGTATGATAATGGCATTGTTGGTAAAAGTATTTTTAGCTATGTTTGCTCTTCAACTGGCTCCTCCTGTTCTTTGCCAAGCCCAACTAAAGGTTTGTAAGAAGTTAGCCAGACCACACAAATACAGACACTTTTTAATGTGAACTTTCTAACATAAATGTGTAAAAGGATTAGCAGTTAAAATCCTTGAACACAGAGAAATTTACATTCATATTTTTGCCTAAAACATAATGTTAATTTGTTATGTCTTTCAGTTTAATTTTGGAGATCTAATTTCAATTGAGTTTCCCTCTGCGGGTAAACATCTGCCCATCTACATCCATTGGTCTGTATACGTGGGGAAGGGAAAGGTTGAAGGGCTGAAAGAAAAATTAGATGATGAGGACATTTTCTATGCATATGGTAAAGAGACATAATTATTCAAGACTGCATGATTTCATTTACAGTGTCAAAACTGTTTTATGCTTAAATTTTGAGCAATATTTTACATGAACTCCACAAGCGTCCTTCGAATAGCAGCCCTTAATTGGTGC
This sequence comes from Leuciscus leuciscus, assembly GCF_965113295.1. Lineage (NCBI taxonomy): Eukaryota > Metazoa > Chordata > Actinopteri > Cypriniformes > Leuciscidae > Leuciscus > Leuciscus leuciscus. Next base: position 33,433,247 of record NC_138725.1, on the reverse strand, counting down.
TTCGTGGACATACTTGGGCACGAAGGTCTTAAGTGTTCCCAAATAAAATAAAAAAATCATATCACTATCTTCGATAAAATAAAAAAAGGTTTTTTTTTTTTTTTTTTACTTCAGGAAGAGAGCCAAAACTTTAAAATTGGTGACTTTGGTAACATCTGGTGACATATGATGATATAAAAATAGCAAAAAAGTACAAATATCAATAGCCTCAGATGGCTGTAGTGCTCAATGGCTGCTTATAGGCTGAAATCTATAAATCATTGTTGTAACAAACTTAACTTCTTAATTTTTATATTTTATCACAAGTTAAAAGTGTAATAATAAAAAAAACATAAAAAAAAAAAAACATTTGTGTTTGGTGAGAATACAAAGATGCCAAAATATGCTTGCAATAAAGACAAATATAACCATGCTATAAGGAAAATACAAAATAGGAGACGGAGTAATTATTTATTTCTAACAAAAACCATCCAATTTCAATAATAAAAGTACTGAACAGGTAAGAATAAACAATAAACGTAACAATAATTTATTAAAGCAAATGGTAACAAACATATAAGAATAAACAATGCAGTGTGTGTGTGTGTGTGTGTGTGTGTGTGTGTGTGTGTGTGTGTGTGTGTGTGTGTGTGTGTGTGTGTGTGTGTGTGTGTGTGTGTGTGTGTGTGTGTTTTGCACAGTGGTTGACTGGCACATTTTTTAAAAAGTGTGTGTGTGTGTGTGTGTGTGTGTGTGTGTGTGTGTGTGTGTGTGTGTGTGTGTGTGTGTGTGTGTGTGTGTGTGTGTGTGTGTGTGTGTGTGTGTGTGTGTGTGTGTGTGTGTGTGTGTGTGTGTGTGTGTGTGTGTGTGTGTGTGTGTGTGTGTGTGTGTGTGTGTGTGTGTGTGTGTGTGTGTGTGTGTGTGTGTGAAAGAGTGTGAGTGTTTGCCACATTGAAAATGTTAAAAGCTCATCCCTTCATTTATGATCTGTATTGTGTTGGATTTATTGATTTTTATTGGACAAATACAAAAATGCTCTGAATTATAGTATTTCCCATTCATTTCCGATGGGTGCCCACTTTTGTCCATGAAGGACCAATTAAGGAAGGTTTTTTTTTTTTACATTGTTGAATCAAGTCCATTTGTGTGTGTGTGTGTGTGTGTGTGTGTGTTTGTGTGTTTGTTTGTTTAGGAAACTAATATATATAAATATATATATTTTTATATATATATTTGTCCCGATGGCATTTGAGGGTTAAACTACAACAGAACACTTTTCCTGACAGAAAGAACTAATGGCCCTGAACCTCTGATTCTCTACCAATAGGAGGCGAACTATCCGAGAAACCAGTCTGTGTATTTGATACATTGAGTAAACTCTCTGATAAGCCTGAGGTGTTTAACTACTTGGACAAGGACAAAAGCGGGAAAGGATACACCCCTATAAATAAAAATGATATGATAAAGGAAATTGTGGAGTTACACAAAAACTGTGTGTGGTGGGACCCAATCACGAACAACTGTGAACATGTACTCGCCTATGTGCGCTACGGAAAAAAACTGCTTCCCAAGGTACTAAGTGTGTGATCAAAACTGAAATGTGTTTGTGGAATGTTTTACACAGATAAATGTCAAATAATAAATATAATAATATTCTAATAAAAAATATAATAAATATAATATTAATAATAATAATAAAATATTCCATAAAATAACATTTATACATGTTTTCTTTATGCAGTGCAAGTAAGGACAGTAAACAGAAGACTGAACACTCTCTCTTCATGGCTTGAGGACGACGCGACCAGTTCAGCTCAAGTTGGGCATTGAGACAGCAGTTTCTTTAACTTAAAGGGGTTTCTTTAAATCTGTCTTCTTCATCATCAGTTTGAATGTGATTAATATTAAACTATAAGCATGCATTTGTATCTGCTGTCTGTCATCATTTTTCAAATGTTAAAAATGCAGCATGGCTAAGCTGTAAACGCACCTTTTAAAGTTGCATCCCTGCTTGTGTCTGTATGAAGAGTGAAATGTAATGATACCCATCAAACCTTCCCATAACCTTAGTGTATGTTTCACACTTGGCTATTTCTTTGGGAACTGATTCCTCTGGAACTGTTCTATGAATGCTGTTTTATTTATCTGTGTATAAGTTGCAGTAAGGTGAGGTTGAAGGGAAAGAGAATCAACCAAAACAGATTGAGATCAAATAATTGATGGCAGTTATTTGTGTATTAATATTTCTACATGTGATAATGAGAATTGATGTAAATAATGGTGAACTAATCCTGTGCCATCTGGTGATGTTTATGAAGAAGCTGCAGCCCAGCTAATAGATTATAAAATAATCTGTGATTTTAAACACTCTATTACTTACTAGAATAATTGAACTATAATATACTACCCACATAGCAACATTGTGTCGGCCCAGATCCGGCCTACATCTGGCACACGTGGAAAGATGATCTGGCCCACATGCAGCGTGGAATTACGGCACTTGGGTGGGCACTACGGCACTCCTGTTTGCCAGATCTGGGCCACAAGCAGGCCATGGCAATGCCACATGTCAGCCAAGAGCAAAGAAATAAACCAGAACTGGACCTTATCTGAGCCACAAAATCTGTGTATATTAAATATGGAGTCATCTCAGCCTTAATAAGCCTGTTAACAAGCAGAATCACTGAAGAAAAGAAGAGAACAGAAAAAGAGACGAGCAGAAACACAAGAACTACAACTGACTTCAGCCACAGTCTTAGATGAAATCAACTGAAGAGAAAAGAAGACATTAAATCTGTGAAGATCTCAGCAGAGGAGGATTAAACAACTCCACAAACAGCATTACCAGCTTCACTTATTACTAACCAGACTGACTTTATTTCTGTCAGACGTCTACAGAAGTTTTATTGAGAATTAACAGAGGTTTAACTCTAATGCTTCATTTGAAGTCACCATAATAGTGGTTAGTGTTTCCATTAGTTGGGCTCTTAACTCTTATTATATCTTTTGTCTTCTTTGGCGGCTGTGACAGTGTGTTTGTCAAAAACATTTGCAGCAGCAAAGAAAGCTAAAGTGAACTGATATCAGGTGATGATGGTTACCTGTTGATGGATTTATAATCATCACAAAATAACCTGTTTCACTGAGTTAATTTGAATCTACGTTTGAACAAGTTCATTAGCTTCTTCGATCGCGTTTAAAAATAAAACAACCGCGTTGTTCATTTTAGATGCAGAAACAATAGCGTTATAACCATACATTGCCAACCGCTAAAGCACATTCCTCTACACTGAATTTACACAAAATCTTAATCCCATGACGCCGAGTTAGACCATCACTACTCGTAACACCTGAAGCAGCCATGCTTCCCGGCATAAAGACGCTGGGAGCAGACTCCCACAACTTTCTCTAAAGAAAACTACTCCTCATACACAAAATAACACACAAAAAACATAAACAAACAAACAAAACACAAAAAAAGTTAGAAAACACACTCAGGTGTCACTCACCACGCACTCTTCTCACTCACTCCGCAAACGCTCGCACATGTGAGAGTAAGAGTGTGTGTGTGTGTGTGTGTGTGTGTGTGTGTGTGTGTGTGTGTGTGTGTGTGTGTGTGAGAGAGAGAGACTAGAGTGAGTGAGTGAGTGAGTGAGAGTAAGAGTGTGTGTGTGTGTGTGTGTGAGAGAGAGAGAGAGAGAGAGAGAGTGAGTGAGTGAGAGTAAGTGTGTGTGTGTGTGTGTGTGTGTGTGTGTGTGTGTGTGTGTGTGTGTGTGTGTGTGTGTGTGTGTGTGTGGTTGTGTGGGTACAATGAGCAAAGGAAATGCATTATGTTTCTTGTAAGTGTCTGTGCTTATTTCAAAGAATATATAATTTGTTAATGTGGATTTAAAAACTCTGAGGCTCTGTCTGGACCAAGCGTGCCGCACAAGCCCTGAAAAGTGAAGCCAAAACGTTTCGATCGCCCCCTGGTGACTGGTCCTAGTATAGGTCATAAGCCCCGCCTCCCCGTGTTATTCAACGGGACGTGAGACCAACTAAACAATTAAATTACACTTCAAATATCTTTTTTCCAAAGGTGGTTTCTTTCATTTGCTGTCGTTTTTATCACGCTGATGTAAGTTCAAGTGTCTGTTTCAAAAATAAAATTTTTTTAGTTAGTTACGTGATGCGGTGGTGTAACGTCATGATTGACAGCTGTGATTGACAGGTTCTCTGAGCGAAGTAGTCACTGAAGCACCAACGGACATTTTTTCGGGATCTTCGGAGGACTGAGGAGATTGTATTTACTTTATTTTAACAAGCCTCTTGTCGTACTGCAATCAATTTTGACACGACTACTGATTTCTGCTGGGGGGGTGGGGGGGATGCACGACTACTGATTTCTGCTAGTCGATTTCTTATCAAAACAATACTCGAGTTACTCGACTACTCGTGGTTCATGCTACTGTAAATGAAAAGACATGAAATAGCTAGATCTTATCAATAAACATTTATTAATTCATAGCCTAATGTAACAATTACATAAGTAAACTCTCAAAACATTATAATTATGACATTTCATTTTTAAATTTTCATGTAACAGTCTAAAGCTAAATAAATAGCTGTTCTTGCCTTTCATTTCAGACGTCTGCTTCTAGGGGCCGTTCACATATCGCATCTTTTTCGCGCTCAAGGTCGTTATTTCAACCGTAGGCGCGCGGCCGCGGCGAGCACGCTCATAATGGAAGCAACGTGGTGCGCTAGTTTTTCCAGGCGGGTTTTTCCTTCTCATCTCCAGAAATATATCTGGGCAATTCTTAGACTACGGGCACTTTCATGTCCTTTGATCATATTTTATAAAAAACATTTAATTTTGAAAAATTAACACTTTCATAGTTAAATTTACAATGAAAGTACTTTAGGAACTTTTTACCGGTAGTCTACGATGATTTTTTACCTTTTTAAACATCATTATACATGCAAATATTGCTTTTTTGTGCTTGTCCCACACCCAGACTTCTGATCTTCAATAATGAAAAAGAAGTGTAAAAAAAATATTTATCAAATTTTTTTTAATATGACTGAATAAAGTATCAGTAAAAGAATCAAAACATAATTGAGGTATTTAAGGTCAGACAACTATTAATGTGATTTTATATACAAAATGTAGTTGTCCCACAGTATTGCTAATTTCCACCACAACACTGTAATGTCCCTTTAAAAAGTTTTTTTGAAAGATTGTTTGGATAGTTTCTATGGAGATGAACAATGACATCACAGCACATGTCTGACATGGAGGAGATTTTAAATTTATTCAGCAACTTGGAGAAGAAAACTCAAGGTAAATGTTGCTTGAAATGAAAATATTTTTATTGTATGTCCTTTCCAAACATGACGTAACAATAAATGAGTTTGTAAATACATTGATTTTTTTAACACAAATAGATGTATTTTGCATGCATGCAATGCTAACTACCAATTCATAGCTAATCTGTAATACTAGCTTGGATTTTTTTACAAAATACTGTAGGATTGTCATTTCCACCACCGTCATTTCCACCACATTACCTTCTTGGGTGGAAATGACAAAGGTGAGGTGGAAATTACATTATGCTTACAAGGTGCAATTCATAGATTGAGTGGCTGCATATGAATATTTTATTATTATTATTAGATAATAACTTATCTTTTTAATAAAGTTTTATTACAATTAGAATGTTACAATTACAATTTATGCGTAACTTACATTTTTTTGTGACTATTTGTGGTTAAAGTTGTTTACAGTAAGACTGTAACTGTTCATCTGGTTATGGAACCAAACAGACTAATGGATAATGATTTGTTAAATGGGTTTCAAATAAATGTTTTCTGTTATTCTACATGGACGTCCATTCATTGTCATTTCCACAACACCCAGTCATTTCCACCACCTCATAACTTTTTAGAAAATGTACAAAATTCGAATCACTCATTAAAAATGTCTGCATAGTTTATGGGATAATGTTCCACTTAATGTAATAACACAAGTAGTTATTTTTCTGAAATGTATCTAGCCAATGCAATATTATATTTCAGGTTGTGGTGGATGTAAGCTTTGTGTTTGGGCCTCATGACAATTAATTTACTTAATCCACAAATCTATGGTAATTGCAATATAGGTATAAATTGGTAAAACTATGTGTGAAAGTGCTCTTACACTGTTAAGAAATTATGTATATCATAATAATTTTAAATAATAATCAAATATTTACATGTGATGGAAATGACATTTGTTCAGTGCGGATCGGAAAATATGTCAAAAAACACCAATTTGTCTTATAATGTAAGTGCGTTCTCTTATGGATCATTAAACTAGACTAGTTATATTTAACTGTTAGACTGTGACAATTTTGATTTGAACACTTTTTTTTACCTCAAGTTCACAAGGCCAAAAGTGCCCGTAGTTGAAGAACCACCCATCTAGTAGTAAAGCTAATGCGAGGGCTAGAAATCAATTAATCCTTTGCTGATACTTCTTCGTCATCATCATGGAGAGCGCAGTTTGGTTGCATAGCAACGACAGACGCCATGGGAGCGCAAGCGTTTGGTCTGAAACGGCCATAGAAACGGCGCCCAGTGACGGATGGTGTAGCAATATTGTTGTCCGGGTGGAAATCGGGAGAAATTCGGGAGAAAGGTCGGTCCGGGAAATTTTCGGGAGGGGCTTTGAAATTCGGGAGTCTCCCGGAAAAATCGGGAGGGTTGGCATGTGTGCCCTGTGTGCATTCTGCGAGAGTGAGGGCGGAGCGCTGATTTCGCGGCTTTACTTCCTGCTCACTACTGCGCAGGTCTGGTCCCGAAATCGCTACTGCGCAGACTCAAGTTCCAATATGTCAGCGCCATATCGGGACTCTGGCGGCTTCAGTTCTCATCATAGACAGTATAAGAAATGGACAGAGTCATCTCATTGGAACTCAATTGAGGCAAGTGAAGCCCATTTTCAGCGATTTTTTAGGACTTCCGTTCCTGACGCGCAGACTCAAACTGAGCTTGACGACGTAGATGTGACGTGAGCAACCCGTCTGTCTTCTAGTGGCTGTGGCATGAGAAATATGAATCATTCCCTTCCGAAACTTGCAGAGACGGAGATCGTGAGTAGGAGGTGTCCATGAGCTAGGAGCAGGAGAAACTTTTGCTAGGTATTCTGATTAATTATTTTGTCATTTTGCCTCCACGTCTCCCCGATTGCCCGCGAGCTTCTCCTCCTGTCCATACGGTAATCTCTCTACTGTGCGACAGAGAGTCGTGTGGTTATGACGCAATCGTTAGCCTACTTTTACAAAAACTGTTTTTACGGGGCCATAACGTAAGATACAAGGTAATGGAGCATTTTATACATTGTCGTGTTTCTTTAGAAATAAATAATGGACAAATGGAGTCTTTAAACGCCTCAGATGTAAAGTTATTCGCTGTCAAAGTGACACCAAAATGAATGGGAGTCAATGGGATGCTAACAGCAGGTGAAGTTCTGCTACAAGATGGTGACACGCGGCCGGCTTCAACTTCCGGTCGACATCCTTCCCGCTTGGTTCTCATCAATGGAAGAGAGCGAAGGCCGAAGGGGCGTCGTCCATCTTTTTTTACAGTCTATGGTCTGGACATGCATAGTTCATTTTCTTTGAACAATTATATATTAAACATGTTTCTTGTGGTCTGAGTATATATTTATGCAATAATTTGTTATATATTTTTTTTAACATTTGAAAACACACACTGGGTTCCAAATGTATTATCAGGTCAGTATAACAATTTGAGTGTAAGAGAATTTTGATCAACCATGATCAACCATGGGGTGTCAAAAGTTTCTTCTTTTTTTAGTTCAGAATCTGTAAATTCTTAAACTCTAAACAAAACTATGTTCATGTATTTCCACAGTGTATAAAGCGTGGTAATGTAACTCTGCTGTGGGGTCTTTCTGTAGAATCTGAACTCAGTTCAGGAGGAAGTAAAATATCACAGAACAGCAGAGAAACAAGAAGCTCTGAGAGACTTTCTGTACAGCGTTACACAGATTCCCCTCACAATATGTGACATTAGCATCAGGTCCAAACATCCCTGACAACCCGCATGCAAATTCAGATGCACATCCTTTCATCACTGATGATTGTGGAAAAGGTCCTGTAAAAAATAAAGGTGCTGTTATATATATAAAACAAAATCATAAACGAAAGAAAAACTGAAGTGTCGTAGCAACGCTCGTGTCATGTCTGGAATCACTGTATAAAGTAAAGTATCTGATATACAGAAATAAATCATATTTGATGGCAATACAGGATTAAATAAATATTTAATTATCTTCCTCCATCACTTAATTATTACCGTTTGCAGTAAAGCAGTGATTCTCATTCCCCAAACAACCCACTGTCTGTGAGCATCCTTCCCAGTCACAAGAGTAACATTTCTTCCCATTGGGTTGAGAGTTCAAGTCTGTGAAAGAAATTAAAGAGCATTTTCATTTCTGTGAAACACTGGAATCAAACAACAATTCCTCAGTTGTGGATCATAAATGAGCATTACAATAGAAAATTAAAGCTGCAAGCAGCGATGAAAGGGCCCTCGCACCCGTGCCATCGTCACTCGTTGGCTTTAGGAAGACAGAGCATGGTTGGGCAATGTGCATTTAAGGAGGTATACAGTATATAGTAGTTGCTAGCATGTTTAGTATGTTTTTAGCATGCTTAGTACACAATAGGTATGTGGTTAGTACTGCATTACTGTGTTAACCAGTTCAGTTTCTGTTGGCAGTAGGTGGGGTTATATATCTGAATATTGCTTTGTAGATGTGTTCAGTGCAGGACTTTTATCAAGTATGTGAAGTTTGGGGCAGATTGGATATTGTATGTTTGAGTTACAGCAAATTCATATTTAATTGTAGTAATAGTATGGTTTAGTACTTATAGTGTTTACTAGTATGTTTTAGCATGTTTCTAGTATGTTGGTAGGATGTTAAGCACCTACTGGCATTTTTTTTTATATGTTATTAGGAGTCCACAACAGTGTTTAACATGTCACTTCCTGTTGCCAGCAGGTGGCGCATTGACTGTAACTGAATATGAGCATTGTCATGTGTTCAAGACAGAACGCTTATCAAAAGTGTGAAGTTTGGCGCAGATTGGACATTGCCTTCTTGAGTAACAACAACATCCTGTTTCATTATATTAGCATGCTTTAGCACTTAGCTTAGTATTGCTAGCATGTTTTAACATGTTTCTAGCATGTTTAGAAGTCAATGGTATTTTTAACATGTTGCTAGAACGGCATCAACGTGTTAAACATGACACTTCCTGTTACCAGTAGGTGGCACTATTACTATAACTGAATATTCTCATGTAGATGTGTTCAGGCCATGACTCTTATCAAACGTGTGAAGTTTGGGGCAGACTGGACATTCCGTGCCTGTGTTACAGCAAATTCCTATTTAATTGCAGTATTAGCATGCTTTAGCACTAAGCTAAGTGTTTGCTAGCATTTTTTAACATGTTTCTAGTATGTTGTTAGCATGTTTAGCACATGCTGGAACTTTTTTATATGTTATTAGGAGTCCACAACAGTGTTTAACATGTCACTTCCTGTTGCCAGCAGGTGGCGCTATGACTGTAACTGAATATGAGCATGGTCATGTGTTCAGGACAGAACGCTTATCAAAAGAGTGAAGTTTGGCGCAGATTGGACATTGCCTTCTTGAGTAACAACAACATCCTGTTTCATTGAATTAACATGCTTTAGCACTTAGCTAAGTTTTGCTAGCATGTTTTAACATGTTTCTAGCATGTTTAGAAGTCAATGGCATTTTTAACATGTTGCTAGAACGGCATCAACGTGTTAAACATGACACTTCCTGTTACCAGTAGGTGGCGCTATTACTATAACTGAATATTCTCATGTAGATGTGTTCAGGCCATGACTCTTATCAAACGTGTGACGTTTGGGGCAGACTGGACATTCCGTGCCTGTGTTTCAGCAAATTCCTATTTAATTGCAGTATTAGCATGCTTAAGCACTAAGCTAAGTGTTTGCTAGCATGTTTTAACATGTTTCTAGTATGTTGTTAGCATGTTTAGCACATGCTGGAACTTTTTTATATGTTATTAGGAGTCCACAACAGTGTTTAACATGTCACTTCCTGTTGCCAGCAGGTGGCGCTATGACTGTAACTGAATATGAGCATGGTCATGTGTCCAGGACAGAACGCTTATCAAAAGTGTGAAGTTTGGCGCAGATTGGACATTGCCTTCTTGAGTAACAACAACATCCTGTTTCATTGAATTAGCATGCTTTAGCACTTAGCTAAGTATTGCTAGCATGTTTTAACATGTTTCTAGCATGTTTAGAAGTCAATGGCATTTTTAACATGTTGCTAGAATGGCATCAACGTGTTAAACATGACACTTCCTGTTACCAGTAGGTGGCGCTATTACTATAACTGAATATTCTCATGTAGATGTGTTCAGGACAGAACGATTATCAAAAGTGTGAAGTTTGGGGCAGATTGGACATTCCATGCCTGAGTTACAGCAAATTCCTATTTAATTGCAAAAATAGCATGCTTTAGCACTTAGCTAAGAGTTTGCTAGCATGTTTTAGCATGCTTCTAGTATGTTGTTAGCATGTTTAGCACTTGCTGGCACTTTTTTATATGTTATTAGGAGTCCATAACAGTGTTAAACATGTCACTTCCTGTTGCCAGCAGGTGGCGCTATGACTATAACTGAATATGAGCATGGTCATGTGTTCAGGACAGAACGCTTATCAAACGTGTGAAGTTCGGGGCAGATTGGACATTCCATGCCTGAGTTACAGCAACTTCCTGTTTCATGGCGAAACATCGAAATTTGTCAGGCCGCCGAGGACCCGCCCTTCGACGAAAACTCAAGATCTTCGCAATTTAACGTCGCAAAGGCCTTAAGATTACACTCACCAAATTTGAAGATGATCAGATTAAAACTGTAGGAGGAGTTCGTTAAAGTACGAGGCATGAAAATGGCAAAAACTGCACAAAAATCTGAGAGGAAGTTCAAAATGGCTGACTTCCTGTTGTGTTTAGGGCTATGCTCCAAGAGACTTTTTTGTAGGTATTAGGTGATTACATGTATGTACCGAATTTCGTGCACGTACGTGGAACGTTGCGGGAGGCGCACTCCGTTGAACTTTTATAGGTGGCGCTATCGAGCCATTTTGCCCCGTCCAATTCTGAAACCTATATCAGATGTAAATTTTCGCCAGTTCTGACGCGTGTGCAAAGTTTTGTGAGTTTTCGAGCATGTTTAGGCCCTCAAAAATGCAATTAAATGCGGAGAAGAATAATAATAATAAACAGAGCAATTCCAAGAGGGTCCTCACACCATCGGTGCTCGGGCCCTAATAAAATATTTGAAAGTGCAAAGGCAGCGTTCTAGTTGAAAAATATTAAATTATGAAACTTATACAAACTGGTTCTTGTGTGATATGAGTAAAATATCTGTTGGCTGGAAAGGGTTCTGTTTCGAGAACCAGAACTAGTAGGTACACTTAAATGGGCATTAGTTCATGACTAAAGAAGCATACCTGGGGCAGGGCTGTCATTGCACATGTCGGTGTCGCAGCACTGGACTGAATATTCCATTCTGATGGGTGTTGCAGTAATAGACCAGCTTTTACATTCACTTGCTCTAACACAATCTTCTTCAATAGTTTCGTGCTTTCCGCCAGCTAAATACAAAACAGGAAACAAAAGAATGAAGTTATTACACAAATGTGATACCAACTTTATTTAAAGTTTATTGTTTTTGTATTGAACTTCATTCATTACAAACCCAAAAAGAGACATTTTTCAGATGACTTTTACAAATCCAAGTTCTTTAGTTTATATCCTGAATACTGTGTGTGTGTCTGTATGTCTGTTATTCGCATATCTCTCGAACCGCTAGTCAAACTCGACAGGTGTCTCGCTATGGGCACGAGTAAGTGCAGTGCCAAGTTTGACGTTGTTTGGATGTGAAATGCAAAATATATCGTTAAATATATCAGTAAAATAAGCCCCAAGAAGGTTGTGGTTTAAAAATAAACATTCTGACATAAACACTCAGTCAGCTACACTGTTTACTTCTGAATATTATAGTTTGGTTCCAAAACGTGATAAATCTGTTTTGATTAATTTGAGTAAAAATTGTGTTTTCTTTATCAAGAAAGTGGCAAGATGAAAACCACTATTTTCTGTTTCAAACTTTCACATAGCACCTTAGGATATAATAACATAAAAAAATTCAAATCCAGATTTTGATTTTCAAAGATTTATTATAAAAACGGATATTTTGTTCCCAAAAATGCAATACATGACACTTTCTTTTCCAAAATGCAATTAATCCATTGAATCAATATAAAAGTTATTTTTCATATTGAAACTGTTGAAAATACACAACAAAGTAAGTTGATCCACATATGACAGCCTCTGAACTCGGTCAATACTGGACTAAACATACATTCAATCTAGCCTGGTTCTACCAGACTCTGCAACTCAAACTAGCGCACAACCTCAATAGGCTTGTTTGAGATGAGCAAAATCTGCACAGAACCGATCACCGGTGATCAGCGCGAGATGCATGCCGGTTAGAAATGTGTCCGAGTGCGGTCCGCCTTGCCCTGATGTCATGCTGACGTGACGTATGTCGAAAAACTCTCGCGAGCGCAAGGCGCACGTGTCAGATTCTGCAGTCGAGCGCAGTTGCTCTCCACCGACTGCGCTGATCAAAAGCATGATGGGAAACGACTTGCTGATGACACAGCTTAATGCTCATTGGTTTTGTATTGTTCTCTTTTAAAATGTTTGATTTTAAAACTCTGATATCATGTTTTTTTGTGTATATGTTATGTGTGAATATTCCCAAACTATCTGACAGTGCAATCTCTTTGGGTTATGCAATTTAATTTTTATAAAAAATAAAATAAATAAAAACACATATGTCCGTATTAAAGAAAAAAATATTGATAAACATGTATTTGGAATGGAATTAAATAACAAGTACTTTGGGTGTCTTGTTCATTTTATTTATTTTCATATAAAAGCAACAGAACTTGAATTACATCCAGTTTATTAGCAACACTGTGCACGCGATATCCATCTTTGATCTCACAGGTGTCAGATCCATACGAGAAGAGAGATCTGTCCGGCTTGCAGCCGCCTACTCTCGCATACATTTCAGGCGAGGCAAGGCGCATCTCAAACAAGCCTAATGTCATCGTTCTCAGCCACTTCCTCTGTTCGCTGATTGGACCGCCAAAAAAATGATCGGAGAAGACCAAAGAATACACCACAATCCCAGACGTAGTACTGAACATAAAGCTGTAAAATGGTCCTTCTTGGTCCTGCTCGGTTTTCGTAGACTTTGAGTACAAGAATTGAAAGTTTTTTAAAAGATCCCCTGGGGTTAACGTGTCAAAAGTTTGATGCTGTCGTGTGACACCAAGCAACAGTCGGCATTTTTCCTCCTCCCGAGTGCCTCATCTTCTTAATCTCCTCACGTAAATGATTAGATTTCGATGGCGTACATTTCTTCCCTACGGCAGAAACCACCACAGGTTCATCAACCACAGGTTCCTAATTTTTTTGTTTGTTTGTTGATCAAAAAGTACAAAGTAGATAAGGAAAACTAGGATGCCGGGTGTATTTAAAGCACCGCCGTTACTGTTTACAATGCGTGGAATGGTGCACTGAGCGGATTTATCGCATTCTGCAGAAAGGAGACTGGCGGATTTGTAGCGGTTTGTAAAGAAAGGGAGAAAACATGACGGAATACCACGGCGTATATCGCATTTCAAGTAAGATTAAAAATTCACTTTTCAATACCGACCCTATACAATAGGCTACTTATTTTTGCGGGAACAATTTTTTTTGAAAAATGCCGTTATTCGTGTTTTGGAACCAAATTCTTCATTTTATTGACGGCCATCATTTGTAGTAACCTATTCACAAACTGTTTGCTCAATCGTCAAGTTCACTGTGTTGCCTGCTCCCTGTGTAGTCTGCTCCCTGAATCGTCAAGTTCACTGTGTAGCCTGCTCCCTGAATCGTTGCGCTTATCCATTTGTGGATGTTAACTGAATCTGTAAGTCACCTATACTGTTTACTTCTGTATATTATATCTATCTATAAATTACGTGAACATCTTTCTGTCTGTGTGTGTGTGTTATTCGCATATCTCTCGAACCGTTAGTCCAATAGATTTCAAACTTGACAGGTGTCTTGCTACGGCATGAGTAAGTGCAGTGGCAAGTTTGATGTTGTTTGGATTAGAAAATCAAAATATATCGTTAAATATATATTGGTAAGAGGCTTTTACACACTGGCTTTACCGCTCTAGCCGCTTGCCCCTCCCCCTCTCACACTGCACACTGAGTGAGTACAGCTGCCCCCTCCCCCTCTCACACTGACACTGAGTGAGTACAGCTGGCCTCTCCCCCTCTCACACTGCACACTGAGTGAGCACAGCTGGCCCCTCCCCCTCTCACACTGACACAGGGGGTGCTTCTCAATATCCCTCCTCGTCTCCTCGCTCCTCCGTCCTCCATCCTATGACCCCAAAACCGATCGAGCTCAGCCATCTTGAAGGACATCTCAATTCTCTAATTGCACCGCGAGGAGTCGAGGATTGAGTAGTTAGGAGGCTTCACACAGGTGTATCCTATGCGGAAGAGTTTTATCGACTTAAACGTGACGCACGTCTAAATTCTCCTCCCCCTTCACATCGGTCACAATCATTTTAATCTTTGCAGTTTATATAAACCACACATCTCACATATTTCAACAGGGTATCTTGCTTTATTATTATTTATTATGAATTTCTTAAATAAACAAACTTCAACAACATAAGGGCAGATCCTTTGAGCGCTGCTGCACAGCAAAAACTCCAGTGTTAAATGAACTCTCCTGGGAGTTTATATGGCTCCGGACTCAAGAGTGTTAAAGTGTTAAAATACGAGTGTTAAATTAACACTCAAGAGTGTTAAGGTTAATGAGATAATTAAGTGATTCATTGAGTGATGATTGAGCATTATTGAAGACACCTGATGTTAACAAGCAGAATCACTGAAGGAGAAAAAGCACAATTTTAAGTCACCATTATGGTGATCAGTGTTTGCTTTAGTTGGGCTTGTGACCCTTACATGTTCAACTTTAGTTTTTATTTGGTTGTTGTATCTGAGTTATAACTATCAGATGAACAAAGAGAAAAGTTGATCAGGTGGTGTTGGTTATGTTTTGACATAATCATCATTTGACCTGAATCGTTAAACTCATTTAGAGTCTAATCTCTGGCTTAAATGTATATTGTTAATTACAGCATCACTGTGATTCTACAGCACAAACTCCAACATTTTCTAAATAATCCAACGGATGTTTTAAAAGTTGTTCTGATGAAGATAAAAATCTTTCTTTTAGGCACACACAGACATCAAGAATCAGTGTATGAATCTCAACAATGGTGACAAACAGAATATTCAATTAGGAAAAGGAAATTACTAAAACACTTCAGATCATAATTTATTCATACCGCAATGCATGATGGGAGCCATAAATTAGTTTTGATTGGTGGCACCCAGATTGAGATTCACCATTGTTGAGATTCACAGGCTGATTATTGATGTCAGTGTGTCTTAATAAATTAATTTTCAAAGTCTTTTGATCAGAACAACTTTTGAGGAATATTTTGGATTATATTGAAAATGCTGAAAATTGTTTGATATAGAATCACAGGGCTGCTGTACAAGGTAGTCATAACTCTCGAAATGAGATTTGTGATTCAGGTCAATTTATGATTATGTCAAAACATAAACTGATCACTTTTTCTCTTTGTTCATCTGGCAGTTATAACTCAGATACAACTGCCAAACAAAATCTAAAGTTAATGATTAAAGGGTCAAGAGCCCAACTAAAGCGGACACTGATCACCATAACGGTGTTTCTCCTTTGGTGATTCTGCTTGTTAACATCAGGTGTCTTCAATAATGGTCAATCATCACTCAATGAATCACTTAATTAGCTCATTAACTTTAACACTCTTGAGTGTTCATTTAACACTCATATTTTAACACTTTAACACTCTTGAGTCTGGAGCCATATAAACTCCCAGGAGAGTTCATTTAACACTGGAGTTTTTGCTGTGTGATGACGCGATGAAGTGACGCTTGAGTGATCAAGTATTCCAATGTATAAAAAAAGTTACATTCGATTCCTCCGTCCTGGAAAGGAAGCGAGGAAAGGAAACGAGGATGCACAAATAAGAAATGACAAGCACCCTGAGTGAGCACAGCTGGCCCCTCCCCCTCTCACACTGACACTGAGTGAGCACAGCTGGCCCCTCCCCCTCTCACACTGCACACTGAGTGAGCACAGCTGGCCCCTCCCCCTCTCACACTGCACACTGAGTGAGCACAGCTGGCCCCTCCCCCTCTCACACTGCACACTGAGTGAGCACAGCTGGCCCCTCCCCCTCTCACACTGACACTGAGTGAGCACAGCCCAGGACCAGAGACAGAGAGGGTCGAAGAAAGCAGCGGAGCTTAAGTAGCGTTTTATCAGAGTTCACTGTGTAGCCTGCTCCCTCACTTGTGTAGTTCAATTTTCCACATTTATTGTATGTCATTATGTCAGTATCAGTATTTGCTTTCTACCATGCACAAATAAAAATGTCACTGAACTTTTGCTGTGTAATTGTAACAATGAGCACTCAAATACACCAAACCAACAATTACTAAAAACACACACAAAAACTGATTTTGCACTGGCATTTTGCACTGCTCCCTGAATCGACGCGCTTATTCATTTGTGGATGTTAACTGAATCTGTAAGTCAGCTATGCTGTTTACTTCTGAATATATTTCATTCTGGTGTGCTTAACGTTATCGCTACTGTGTAATAGTAGCCTATGCTATTCACCAACTAAACATATCCTATTCAATGTGTTCACAGTCTCTTTCACAGGCATCATTTGTAGTAGCCTATTCGCAAACTATTTGCTCAAGCATAGCGTTTTCTCAGAGTTCACTTTGTGCTTTCTACCATGCACAAATAAAAATGTCACTGAACTTTTGCTGTGTAATTGTAACAATGAGCACTCAAACACACCAAACCAACAATTACTAAAAACACACAAAAACTGATTTTGCACTGGCATTTTGCACTAGTAGGATAAAATACACGCACACACACATATACATATATATAAATTGTTGCACATAAATTGTGACTTCAAATGTTTTTATCAGTATACCTCTAAAATTGGTAACTAATTGGAAATACTTTGTAAAAATGTTGTTTGACAAAACACATAACACAGCGTTATATGACACATAACCTTCTAAAACTATTTAAAATAAGATTTTCCAATCATTTTAGAAGTATTTTCAAGGTCAACAAAAGTAAATGTGTACCCTTGACTTACCCATATTCTACTCTTCTTGACCTTGCATACCTGCTCTCTTCATCATAACATCTCATAGTTTCGTTAAATGTCAAATCTGGTTCATAAACATATTCATTATAATCCAGAGAGAATCCTGAAATTAAAATGAAAATAAACATTCAATGACCTATTTACATCCAAAATATCTTAAATATTCATATATTTTTTCATACGTTTTCTGTACCTTCAGTGAGAAGAATGAAGAGAAGAACAATGAACACATGGTGATGCATCTTGTGATGGAAGACAAATAAAGAGATGAAGTTCAATCACCCTTGCTGAAAAAGTGTGTTTTCTGTCATTGACTGTCAGTGTCAGTAATGCTCCGCCTCCTCCACACATTCACCTCAACCATCAGTTCTGCACTGAGTTTGTGCTAAAGTCACAATGAGCAACACAATCACTTTCACATTCTCTGACTTGATTCACAAGATCTATGATTTATTCTGATCACAAATGCGTGAATTGCAAGTATTATAGTAGATGCTTTACCAGTGGCCAAAATGAATCTAGATAATCATTTAGACAATTAACAACTACTGAAAACCATCTTGACTGGTTAGTTTCAGTTTAACACAGCTTTTGTGTCTTTATCAGCTTTTTAATACTGGCCCTGATCATCATCACAAATATTTACTGCTTGCTCCATTTTTGTATTCCGTTTTTATGAATATGAGTCTCTCACCCATTGCCAGAGTTGTATAGTCCAGGGGTCAGAAAGTAGAAGTCCTGCCATAGTTTATTCCACCCATGAACTCAGTCAGCTGATTTCACTAATTAGTTCTCTCTCCTGTCTGAATTAGCAAATCCAGGAGATTGGAACAAAATACTGAGGAGGACTTTTACTTTCTGAACCTGGACTTTACACCTCTGACTACATGTCAGCCAAGAGTAAAGAAATAAACCAGAACTGGACCTTATCTGAGCCACAAAATCTGTGTATATTAAATATCGAGTCATCTCAGCCTTAATAAGTTAACAAGCAGAATCACTGAAGGAAAGAAGAGAACAGAAAAAGAGACGAGCAGAAACACAAGAACTACAACTGACTTCAGACACAGTCTTAGATGAAATCAACTGAAGAGAAAAGAAGACATTAAATCTGTAAAGATCTCAGCAGAGGAGGATTAAACAACTCCACAAACAGCATTACCAGCTTCACTTATTACTAACCAGACTGACTTTATTTCTGTCAGACGTCTACAAAAGTTTTATTGAGAATTAACAGAGGTTTAACTCTAACGTGTTTCATTTGAAGTCACCATAACAGTGATTAGTGTTTCCATTAGTTGGGATCTTAACTCTGATTATATCTTTTGTCTTTTCTGGCAGTTGTGACAGTGTGTTTGTTAAACACATTTGCAGCAGCAAAAAAAACTAAAGTGAAATTATATCAGGTGATGATGGTTACCTGATGATGGTTTTATAATCATCACGAAATAATCCACTGACGCTTTTCAAATCTAACAATTGTGTTCCATTATTTTTTTCATATTAAAAACCCTGTGTTACTGCAGAATGAGATACATAAATATATTAATTACACATCCATATTTTTTTCAAAACACAAACCCTGTATACTGAAGCATGAGATACAGCAGTACTATAGGTATCAGTTAGAAGAATTTTATAAACTTGAGCACCAAACGATAATCTACTATGACAAACATCAACAATCAGCGTATTAATCTCAACAATGGTGACAATCAAAAGTACCTTTCTGCAATGCATGCTGGGTACCAGCATAGTACAAAACTCCCAGCATGCATTGCAACATGAATAAATTATGCAGCTGAATTGTCCTATTATTTTGTTTAATTCTAAATATTTGCTTTTATTTTTTGCTGTTGTTTTTTGAGTGACATTTAGTAGCTTTTTTGTAATGTTCAGAATTGATCAGTTTATCTTAATATTTTTGATTTTCACCATTGTTGAGACACATACGCTGATTGTTGATAAGTGTGTGTCACATGACAGGTAAAAAATGTTTCTCATGTGTGTTATAATATTTCAACTGATAGGTATAATTCTGCTTGATCTCATGCTGCAGTAACACAGAGTTTATGATATTAACTGAACAAAACAATTTTATTATACAAATTACATCAGTGATTAAGGCATTATGATTACAAAGCCATCAACAGGTTATCAACATTTCCTGCCCAGATTAAATTTTGCTTTCTCTGCTGCTGCAAATGTGTTTGACAAACACACTGTCACAACAGCCAAAAAAGACAAAAAACATAATTGTTAACGTAAGAGTTAAGAGCCTAACTAATGGAAACGCTAATCACTGTTATGGTAACTTCAAATTAAACATCTCAATAAGGAGTTCTAACAGAAATAAAGTCAGTCTGGTTAGTAATAAGTGAAGCTGGTAATGCTGTTTGTGGAGTTGTTTAATCCTCCTCTGCTGAGATCTTCACAGATTTAATGTCTTCTTTTCTCTTCAGTGGATTTCATCTAAGACTGTGTCTGAAGTCAGTTGTAGTTCTTGTGTTTCTGCTCGTCTCTTTTTCTGTTCTTTTCAGAGGTGTAAAATCCAGGTTCAGAAAGTAAAAGTCCTCCTCAGAATTTTGTTCCAATCACCTGGATTTGCTAATTAGCAGTTTTTCAGACAGGAGATAGAAATCAGCTGACTGAGTTCATGGGTGGAATAAACATATGGCAGGACTTCTACTTTCTGACCCCTGGACTATACACCTCTGCCCGTTGCTCTAGTTTTCTTCGTCAACAGCCGCATGCGTGAATTGCAAGTATTATAGTAGATGCTTTACCAGTGGCCAAAATGAATCTAGATAATCATTTAGACAATTAACAACTACTGAAAACCATCTTGACTGGTTAGTTTCAGCTGGTTTAAATTTACATTTTTGGTTGTGCAGTGAGAATTCACATCAGTTTTCACAGGTTCGTCGGGTTAGTTCACTAAAAACAAATGTAAAACTATGGAAATGATGGTTTACTCACCCTCAAAGGACTTTCCTGATTCTGAGGTACAGTGGTGGTCAGAATAAATGGCACTCCTGGTAAATATGATTAAAAAAGGCTGTAAAAAATAAATCTGCATTGTTTATCCATTTGGTCTTTCATTCAAAAAATTTGCTAAAATCTAATCTTTCATTGAAGTAAAAGATTTGAAAGTGGGGAGGAAATCACATTATGAAATAAATGTTTTTCTCCTAAACACGTTGGCCACAATTATTGGCACCCCTAGAATTTTTTACGAGTAAATATCTCTGAAGTATATTCCCATTAATATTTACCTTTATTTGAACTTGGGACAGAACTTGTCTAGCTATGACTTCTTGTTTCTCGGGAGTTTAAATATGAGGAAACACAAAGGCCAAATTTACGGTGGCCGAGATAGCTCAACGTGCTGCAACTGAAGAAAACACATGCAAATAGAAAAACACCTGCAAATTAAGAAAACATCTTCATCAGTTTCACAACACATGTGTGCTCCAAATACTCAAAACACAACCAAATACAGAAACGCGCTGCAAATAGGACAGAACACAACGGAAATGTTTCCGGGGAACCCAATAAGTGACGGACCCGGCTGGGACGTTTTTTATTGCTCGTGAGCATTACCAGAGCCTGTCTAAGGAGAGCCTGTCCACTCCCTATTTAAGCCCTATTGTACCGAATTTTGGTTGTAGTACCACCAGAGTTCCACTGGGGGCGCTCGCCATGAGTGCAAAATGAATGGGAGTCAATGGGGCTAGACGGCTAAATTTGTCTCTTTCACCCGATTGCCGTTGAGAAATCTCAGATGTGATTGTAGATTTTGCAAGTTCAACATGGGTTTTAGGTCGAAAGTTGAATGAACGAGTACTTATGTCGTTTTGATTTCTTACAGGTTGAGTTGTTGTTGCCCATAACACGCTAGCATTCTGCTAATGACGTCAGCATTCTGACGTCATTGACATTTTGAAAGACTTTTTAAAAGCAAATAAGTGACTCTAAAAAATCTAACACCCAGCAATGTGTAATTTCTTTGCATCTCCTTTCGAATACAACATTCAAATTACTAGACAAAAAATTATATCCTGAGAAAAGTGGATTTTGAGGGGTATACCGCCATTGACCTCCATTCATTCTGCACTCGTCCTGTGAGCGCCCTCATATGGAATCAGAGTGGAACTGCAACCAGTTCAGAAGCCGGAAGTGTAGTGAGAGTGAAACTTCTCGCCATATTAGACATTCTCTGGCATTACCTATGCCCTAACGTTACTCCCTTAAAAGGGCAGACGGCAGAGCCCTTGAAGTGGCCACTTTGGAGGGAGCGGGGCACTTGTGTGCCATTATGTAGCCGTTTGGAACGGACTTGATGAAGGGAGCAACGAAAGCCAATGTAATTTCCTCATTATTTTCACCTGGGATGTTCCCATGACAACGCAGCGCCGTCTCATATTTGGACCTCTTATAAAGCCTACTGTCTATGATTTGGACCCTTCATTCTAACATTTCTTATGAAACTTATTTTAACATAACATGAATGTGTACAATGTAACTGATGTATATATTAATATCTTTCCCTCATGTTCTTTTTCTCTATCTTTTTTTCTTTCATTTATTTTAGTCTTCAGCTTGTTCTTTTCTGATTAGTATTCTTATGACATTGAACATATTATAAATACATTTTGTATATTGTAGGCTATACAAAGTTGTATGTCATAAACGTGTAATCTCTGTATGTTTTGCAACAAAAATAAAATAATAAATTAAATTAAATTAAAGTAGACAGCTGTAAGCAGCACGTCCCAGCCGGGTCCGTCACTTATTGGCTTCCCCGGAAACATTTCCGTTGTGTTCTGTCCTATTTGCAGTGCGTTTCTGTATTTGGTTGTGTTCTGAACTTTTGCTGCACGTTTCTGTATTTGGTTGTGTTGTGAGTATTTGGAGCACACATGTGTTGTGAAACTGATGAAGATGTTTTCTTAATTTGCAGGTGTTTTTCTATTTGCATGTGTTTTCTTCAGTTGCAGCGCGTTGAGCTCTCTCGGCCACCGTACAAATTCCCTTACTCATACATCACAGTGAATAAAACCAAAGAACATAGTTCTGATGTGCAGCAAAAGATTGTTGAGCATCACAAAATAGAAAGTGAATATAAGAAAATAGCTGAAGAATAGAAAATCCCCATTTTGACCATAAGGGCAATAATTAAGAAGTTTCAATCAACTAAAGATGTTATGAATCTGCCACTGAAGGGGGATCCTGTAAAAAATGACATATTGAGGGAATCCCCAGTTCTGCAGCACACCGCAATATAAAGTTAATAAAACTAAACAACCGAGAGAAATATGTCTACTAGCCTAGCCTACAGATTTAATGTTTTATCTGTACATCAGCAGGGAATAACATTATAATCTCATTCACTGTAGAGAAAGCTGCTTACATGTACAAAACTAACTGTGAAGACTTAAATGTTAACACAGCTTTTGAGTCTTTATCAGCTTTTTAATACTGGCCCTGATCATCATCACAAATACTTACTGCTTGCTCCATTTTTGTATTCCGTTTTTATGAATATGAGTCTCTCACCCGTTGCTCTAGTTTTCTACGTCAACAGCCGCATGCACCCCCTGCTGGTGAGATCGACTAACAGCTATGGAGATTATCAATCGGCAATCTACTGCTGCCATTCCCGGATGTCAAATGTTGAATTTCCTGTCGAATTTGAATCACTGAATTTGTGGAAGCGAAATAAAATGGACCGAAAATTGCCTGTTGAATATGTTGTATTTTTAAACAGAATGAATATTTTGGAAGTGAAATCTGAAATATGGATTATTGATTTTTTATTAATTAAAACATGTGTGAAATGTTTTGAATTGAAATATTCACAGCCTAAATATACAACCATGTTAAATTTCAGCCTATAAAAATGCAAGCAGGGTTAATGCATTTGCATATTTTTTCAAGTAGTGCAATTCAACAAGCTTTTTTGTTTCAAAAACATTTGTCATTATTTTACCTCCATACTCCTCCCTCCTCCAAAAATAAACTCCAGCATATTCAGTTGTCAGTGTCAGACATGACTGGATCTTCAAAAGGGACCGGATTCTGTGGTCA
Source organism: Leuciscus leuciscus (assembly GCF_965113295.1). Lineage (NCBI taxonomy): Eukaryota > Metazoa > Chordata > Actinopteri > Cypriniformes > Leuciscidae > Leuciscus > Leuciscus leuciscus. Next base: position 33,409,731 of record NC_138725.1, on the reverse strand, counting down.
GATGAAACAGAAAAAAAGGGCTTTTTGGCAGCAAACCCTGTTTGGTGCAACAGGGATAAAAAGTACCCCATGCCTACGGTTGAATATACTGCTCGATCTTATATGTTGTGGGCCAATTGTTTTAGCTGGAGGTCCTGGACATCTTGTTCAGATACATGGTATTATGGATTCAAGCAAATATCAACAGATAAAAAAAATCTAAACCTGACGCCTCTGCTAGAAATCCTATAATGGGCCGTGGTTGGATCTTCCATCAGGACAAAGGTCCAAAACAAACATCAAAATCAACACAAAAATGGGTAACTGAGCACAAAATGAAGCTTCTGCCATGACCGTTCCAGTCCCCTAAACTGAACCCTATAGAAAATGAGTGGGCTGAACTGAAGAGGAGAAGTACCAACATGAACTTGTGAATCTGAAGGATCTAAAAAAAACCTCTCAAAACTACATTCCATGACACAATAAGATTTGTAAAATATGTGATTGCTCCTCCGCAATTGCTGAAAAAACAAGATGAAATATCTTCTTCTTCTTCTTCTTCTTCTGGTGTTTTATGGCGTCTTATGGCGGTTTGGCAAGATAAAATATCTAATAAGAGAGAGTTAAGAACCCAACTAATGGAAACACTAATCACTGTTATGGTGACTTCAAATGAAACACATTAGAGTTAAACCTCTGTTAATTCTCAATAAAAACTTCTGTAGACGTCTGACAGAGATAAAGTCAGCCTGGTTAGTAATAAGTGAAGCTGGTAATGCTTTTTGTGGACCAGATCATCATTCCACATGTGCCAGATGTGGGCCAGATCTGGGATGTCCCAAAGTTCCTATGTGAGTACATGTATTTGGCTGCTGTGGGAGGCTCCGAGCTATATCCCTTTATCCCTGCTGGGATAGGAACTAGCCAAGAGTGAGGAGTCTTGTCAATTTCTTTATTTTACATTGTGAATCTTTTATAGCCTATAGTTGTTTTCAAATATTTTATATTGATATTGTGTGAAATTGTATTCTCATTATTTATTTTTATGCCTGTGAAGCACTTTGAGTTGCATTCCATGTATGAAAATTGGTATATTTATTATTATTAGGCTATTAGGCCTATTATAAATTATGAATTAAACATGTAGCCTGTGTAATATTATATTATAAAGGCTACAATTTATATTGTGACAAACACTACACAAAAAACAGTCAAAAGAAAGACTGCACTGTATAAAATAAAAAATACTGAGTGATCTTTAATATGGAAATCTTTCATTAGCCATATATTGCCTTCTCAAGCTATAAGCTACAAGTAATTGATGCTCTTCAAAGTCTGTGAATTTCATGAGTAAAATGTTTCCATAGCGTCTACGCAGGCACTCAGGAAAACTCCCTGTTTTATGGAAGTCCTAATAGCATACACACCATTCTATTATATCTTTATTTCTCATGATCTTGACATAAGTTATTTTCGTATGATCTTAGTTGCGATCACGAGAAAACAAGAAAGAAAGAAAAATAATGAATAGCCTCTTAGGCGTCCGTATCTTAGTTAAAAACAACTCTCCCGGTGTGAAAACGCGCCAAAGGTTGGAATCGCGCCAAAGGTTGGAAACGCCCCTTCTTGTTCCTCAGAGTCCACTTGGCACTTGAACTGTTAGGAGAGAGATGCTGTCTGCAAGATGGCAGCTCAAATGGAGACAACGGTAAGACTATTTTTCACCCTTCTCAGTAAACTTCTTATAAACATAAGAGGATGGTCTTATAAGACCTTTTTCTCCAGAGACACACGCGCGCCGCCATCTTTGGAATATTGTCTCTGAACTTCCATTTTTGCGGTAATTTTGTGTTATATTTCAATGGCATCGCTGTCGAGGAGTAATTTGCTGGTAAAGTGGATTTACTTATTGTAGAGTTAAAGTTCATGAGCATTGTAATGTTTAAAGTAGATGCCTTAACACATGTCAGTAACTTGGACCGGGAAGATTTTAAAACGAGCTGTTAATTCATAACTATGTAAGAAATGTGGAAATACAACGCATCGCTGAAAAGGGGGCGGGGATATAACGTTAAGGTTTTATTTCTTATTGAAACAATCCGTTTTATTGTCTACTTTATAATAGCAAAGATCGCTCCTCATCAAATTACTAATTCCAGGTGATGGGAAGTTCGGATCATTTTACTGACTCTCTCGTTCATCAAAATGAACGAATCTTTATTCGAGTAATTTTGTTAATTTAAGTACGTTAGCTTACTTACTTTTAACAGCCAAAATTTCCCCGAACACATACATCTACGCAATCCTGACCATATTTTGAATTAAGACATCATTATAATGTTGCCAAAGATAATTTACATGAAACATAATCTATTTAATTTACCTTGAGTCGTTCATGTCACGTGACAGACGCAATGAACGGATCATGAAAGAATCGTAATAAAGTTTTAGTGTTGAATCAAACAACTCACTCAGGTAATTTAAACCATAATCCATACATTTTCTCCCATACAAGTATTCGTACTTGTACGCTAAAGTTTACGCTCACAGCTCCAATGTAAAAACCTGCAAAATATGTTGAATGTTGAGATTTGCACTTGCAGAAAATAGTCACAAACCTTTATTCTGAATTTGAAGCTTCAGACAAGACACAAAAACACAATGACAGACACAAACTTGTTGTATTTGCACTTATTCTTTCATTCACATTTACAGTTCAACCTCACTTAAGGCGGCCGCACACCGGACGCGCAGCTCAGCGCCGCGTCGCGCCACGTCTAGGACAACTGTCACCTGAAAATCCGATAACATCAGCAATTTTCTGATTTCTGTAAATAAATATAAAACTAAATGTATATTGCAGCACAGGGTGAGGTCCGTATATACATTAACTACGATTTGAGACACACACATGTAAATTTTATATAAAACTATGTAAATGGCGCCCTGTGGCGCGGCAGGATTTTGAACACGGTCCTGAGCCGCCGCGGACAGACGCCGAAAGGCGCCGCCGGTGTGTGTACTCTCATAGAGAATAGTGTGTTCGAATTTAAAAGACGTGGCGCTGCGTGGCGCGCCGCCGAGCTGCGCGTCCGGTGTGCGACCCCCTTTAGGCAACTAAGTGCAACTTCTCAAATCTGACACTGCAATTTCACATTTCCACGCCTTGACTTTTGCTACTACTTTCGTGATATATTAGCGGTGGCTGAGTAACACCGGCGGTGGTTCGCCAAAACTTTTTTTTTTTTTTTTTTTTTTTTACGTGAATGCTGTTTTACGTGAATATTATGACACGAGTGAAGCACAAAGCTTTGTTTACAAAATAAATAATAGGTTAGCAATTAAATGTTACATCACAGCCATGAAAACATAGATTCATGCCGAATGAGAGTTACGTCACATGAGCCCAAAAATGTAAGCTTTATATTATGTTTTGCGATCTGGTCACCCGATTATCAGCGAATGTAACAATATTACATTGGATATTGAATATCTTGTTTTTTTCCCAAATCTTCACTGACGTCTCACCCATTTACGTAGGGGATTATAAAGGTTTCTTCCTTGTGTTCGCTTTTACCACAGTAAAAATGTGAGTATAATTGGCCTTATACCTTTTTGCCTGCACATCAAATTCTATTCAACACAGTTTGTGCTTGTTATTATGGTAAGGCCCGTCAAGTTTATTTGTATAGCGCACTTCACACACGCTTGGGATTTTAGTTTCGCTTTCTCTGGCTGCACAAATTCAAATACAGCCTAAATGTCTTGACACTGCAAAAGATAAAATTTGCTCTTCAGACCTTTTACCATGAGTGTCAGTTTCATCAGGAGAAAACATGAAGATTTTAGAAAAGAGAATGACTGTCTCTTTCCTGCTCGTGTCCCACATCCCTCTCAAGGCCATATGACGCATCTTTGTCGGGAAATATAAAACATGTCTTGTATTAGGTAGGCTGCAGTTCTGGAAAATGGTGGCGCTGGAGACTAAAGGTTTCCTGATGGTTTCACACTTAATTCTTCAACTTAATTCTTTAGTAGTTAACGTGTGTCTTTTCTTCTCCACTTGTATTTGTCTGACCCTGCTGACCCAATGAGCATTTCACTGTCCAATGGTCGTGCCGTAACTGCAATTTCTAATATTGCACTAGTATTGCATTCTTCTCATGGGCATTTGATCATTTTTTGACTCTTCAGTCTGAGTTAAATCTCTTTTTTGGCTCTTTTTATCTGTAAAGAAAAAGGAAATGCGCCTAATGATTATGCAAACCTTTGTGAAACACATAAGGCGTTTTTCATTTCCAGCTTTCATGAACAATTATATATCACTTATAAATGATTAAATGTAACATTAATAGTAGTAGGGCTGTAATCTCCCAGTCGATTAGTCGATTATTTGGTCGATACGTTCTGGCTCAACCAAAATTCTGATTGGTCGTTTTTTTTGCCGCGTTCATTTCATCAGTTTTGCCGCGTTCATTTCATCAGGTGGAAAGCACTAATTGCTAATGGGGGTGTTTTCAGAGCACCCCTGTTTCAAAGGTAACAGTCTGTCTTCAGAACACCCCCCTTGTTTTCAGTTCTTTTGGATTAGCCCAACCCACTGGAGAAGAGAGACAGATTGAAGAAAGTAGGAGAGGGGGTTCAGCGAAAAATCGGCAGCTGGCAGCAGGAAGTAGCTGCCACTGGCAGCAGGAAGTAGCTGCCGTTGACAGCCGGAAGCCCTGCCATATTAGGAGGGACCTGCCATTTCTTGGCAGCCAATCAGTATCGTCCAACGTAGTAGCAACCAATCACATTTACCTGGAAGTCAAGCGAGAGCAGCGCCGGCGAATCTTCAGTAATGGCCGCGGTATTTGGCAGGGTAAGTTCGTATATATTATCAGATTAATAAATAATTGTTGCTCTGTACGTTGGAGTTTAACTTTTATGTTAGAGACAGTGTATCTGTGTCTACTTAAGTTGAATTGGTTAATTTAATCATTTGTAGAAACGCAGCTTGTGCACCGTGTGCTCCTGGTTTGTGAGGGGCTATCATTAACTCCAAATACTAACTTACGTTACCATTATCATTAAATATTAGCGTTTGTTAACATGTTAACTTAATCTATTGATTAGAATAAAGCTCATGCTGATTTATTGGAATTGACAAGCTCAGCCTTGATGATACACGTGCAACGCTAACAAAACATATCCCAAATTATCTAACTTATGTTTTAATACAAAAAACCATTTTAATCAACGTTACTTCACCATATTCTAAACTTCTGTTTTTTTGTAGTTTCACCAAGTTCACCACAGCCTGTCACAGATTGCTGGGGATGGACAAGCATATGTGCCAAGAAGGAAACCCCAGATTTCCAGTTGCAAAACCAACCAAACTCACTGGTATGTTTTCACATAATGAACATAATGTTCAAATGTATTATATCCTGTCTTGATCAAAGCAGGCAAAAGGCATTCTGTTTTTTTTCTTTTTTTTTTTTTTTATACAAATTCTAGATTGTATCGAAAATTTGACATTTCAGTGTCTGTTTATTTTCTTAGTTTGATCATGTTTTGGATGGGACCCAATCACCAGATGAGACCAGAATATATATATATATATATATAATTATTTTATATATATCTATTCAAAATATACTGGAACTGTTCACTTTTTCCATATAACTTTCACCCCCAGTTTCACAGACAAGGCTCAAACTAGTCCCAGACTAAAATGCATGTTTAACTGAAAGCAAATTACACTTGTGTATCTTAAAATATCAGTGCCATTGTTTCTTTTAAGATTCACAACAGTAATGTTTTTTCTAAGGCATATTTATAAAAGTCCTAATTGCACTAAGGCCTAATCCTGGCATAATCTAAACCCTATCTGTGAAACCGGGCTTCAAAGTTTTACATATTAGTCCAGTGGTTCAGTTCAACACTTTGTTCTCTGGCTTTAGATAGGCATAGACAGTGGCATTTAAAAAATAAATTACACCTGCTCCCTAGTTCAGGTATGCTACTGTCTACTGCTGCAACATGGCTAAGTGGTTCAACACGGAGTTCATCTCTCTCTTTCTCTCGTGTGTATAAAATAACTAACTTTTCCCCCCTTCTTTTTAAGCTCAATTGCAATAAAGATAGATCCGGGATCTTGGAAGCTTGTTAAAAATAAGGTATTGATTTCATGTTACAACAATTTTGATTTCTTTACTATCTTTAGTGTATAAATAAAATGTTAGTTTTTCCATTTAGATTTTTTTTTCCAGGATGTTCCAGCTCAGTTGGGATCTGTGGACTGCAGTGTATTCATGCTAATGGTAAGTTATTACGGTGGTTTTGTTTCCCCATAACATTTATTTTACGGATAACCCAACATCCATAATAATTATCAAAAGACATCAGGCTGATCCCAATGAATTTTGTTTTTCAGGTGTGTGTGTGTGTTAAGGTTAGTGATGTCACTAGCCCAGGAGGAAGCTTGTGTAGTCCCCACCAGTTGTTTGTTGTAGTCCTTAAAGTGATTTCTGTAAAAAATAAAATAAAAAAAAAGTCTCCCTTTGCTTTGAACTTTTATCGTCGTAACTTATTCATATTGCAGATATTGTTTATGCTCTGACAGCAACATTACTCTAAAGTTTCTTTCTTTCTTTCTTTTTCTAACATCTGTCTTTCTTTCTTTTCTTTCTTTCTTTTTCTAACGTCTGTCTGTATTTCTTTCTAACTTATCTTTTTCTAACATCTGTCTTTCTTACTAATCTTAAGGTTACAGGGGTTAAACACTATGTGATCTGATTCACAGAATTGTACTTTTATGTGTATTTCTTTAAAGTGAACATTATCTGTACTACTTTTGGAGGAACTGCGATTCCATTGTGTTTTTGTGTGTGTGTGTTGAATGCTCTGTGCAGGTCTTGTGATATGCAGCAGCTGACCCCAAGACGCCTTTCTACGACCTCCGGGGTCATCACCGGACCATCTTGGACTCGGATGACAATGTCGACTTACCCTCCTATCTATCCATAAGTGTAGAATTGTTTTAACTTTGTTCTTTTGCCAATGAGAAGTAGCCAACCGGTATTTACTGATGTCAATCATGCCCTTGGAAATGGTATAACTGGTGTGAGATTTTGTGTACAGTAGAGTCTCTGGCCTGCGACCCCGTGAGACTTTGACGCCTGGCTCTACCAATGAAACTATTCTTCAGTAAATTTTTACTTATTTGATTGAACCTCACGACTCCTGGTCTTCTTTCATCATATCTGGTCCTGGGTCTTTAAGCTGTTATCCCCTAACACTAGAAACATTGTAAATCATGTTAAACCATGCTAGAACATTGTAAAACGTTTTCAAACTTTCTTTTTCAAGCCAACTTAGTTTTTTATGAACTTTAACATCTAGTTCAGAATTGTTCATTCTGATTTCAGAACAACAAATATGAAGCCTGTTTTCAAAGTTACAGCTGTTTTATAAAACAAAGACAAGAATGTATTGAAATACTACAAATGTAAAACTGAACTTAAATGATAGCAAAATATGATTTTTAAATAAAGGTCATTGAGAAAATGTTTTTTTTTTCTTCTTTTAGACATGACTTTCATTATTTGTTTAATGAATGTTTATGTACGTTTAATAAATATACAATATTATTATATAGGCATTCATTTATGTATATATTTCATTATTTGACAAACATGTACACAAATTATATTTATACACGTACAAATTCATAATTTCAAGTGTAGCTTAATGTTTGTTTTTTTGTACTGTCTATGATCTTCGTTACTTAATTTATATTTGATAAACCTTTTTAAACCAATTACAAAATAATTACAAATTTAAGTAATTTATTTAAATAAGTACTAAAATGATATATATACATTGATATAATAATTTATTTGCCTTGCTAAAAGCGGCATCCACCTCCGACTTCCGGTTATTAGCGGCAGCTGACGTCAGCTGCCAGTGGCAGCTACTTCCTGCTGCCAGCTGCCGATTTTTCGCTGAACCCCTACTGGAAAGTAGGCTACTAGAAGGTTTGCTGAATATTATTTATTTAATTATGAGAGCGTTTAATTCATAGTCAGTCAGTCCTCTTCTACCATGTCAACAAAGACATCGGCAGTGTGGCAGCATTTTTAAGTTAATAGTCTATTCGTGTCTCAGCCGCGAAGCTGAGCTCCACAGAGCGGCTGAAATGAAAGTGTCTGTCAGTTATTATAATACATATGACAAAAACAATTGTCTAAATTATGTTGCATATTCCTCAAAAGTTCTTGTGATGATATCACTAGTTGACAACAGTACTATTTTCGGAAATCATAGGCTCTGATATTGCGCAGGTGCACGTGATGCAACGCTGTCAGAGCCGACAGACACGTGTGTCAGACTCATTTCAGTGCAAAATAATTCGGTCAAAAACGATTTAATACCGCAAATAGCCTACTAGTTTTTTATGTTTATTTATAATTCATTTAGGCGGACAACAAGGCTACCAAGTACTGCGCACAGTGCGCAGCTAATTCATTTAACTTTTTTTATTTCCTAATGTAATTTTTGGTCGATTTTTAGTCGAAAATTTCAGGACTTCAGTCGACCAAGATTTTCTTTGGTTGATTACAGCCCTAAATAGTAGTTATTAAGATTAATGTGGTTTGGAATTGGTCAAATGTGCCTACATTTTTTTTTTTTAAAAGCAGAAAATCAATGTGCCTAATAATTCTGCACACACTGTACACCCAAAATTAACATTTTTCAAATTACTAGACATGATTTAATATATTGCTGTCCATTTAGAAAGAAGATACAATTTGATTTGCCTTTGAAGAAAATACATATTTTAAGATTTCTATAAAGACACACAAACTGTTGTGGTGTGAATTAAAAAAGAAACATCCTCATATAACCTGACACCAGCTTATAAGCACACGCAGCACAATAATTATTCCTTTCTTTTTCTAACAAGCTTTATTAATTCGGTGTAATATTTATGCATTCCAGTATTATAATTTCAAAAAAAAAAAAAAACATTTTTTATTTATTACATTGTTTACTTGGTCATGGCATGTAACACACACACACACACAGATAACAAATCCCAATTTAACCCCTGCATGAGAACAGCAGAGCAATATTTATTAAAATGTTGATATTTTCTGTAGGTAAAGAAAATGCACTCATTATATATTCCATGTGTTTTTCAGATGGATGAAGTGTTGAAGCTTTTAGAAAACTACAAACTGGAGAAGTTTTACGACCAGTTTGTTGAGCTTGGGATTGAGGATGTGAAGGATTTCATTGACGGTGTGACTGATGAGGACTTGGACAACATGAGTAAGATTTATCAAAAAAAAATTCTGGAAAAATGTATTAATACATAATTTTTTTTATATAGTAAAGTCATTACATGCCGTTTCTACAATTCAAATTGTACTTTTTATTTTTATTTTTTTATAGTTTAATTATTAAATGACATTCTCTGTTTGGTGTCTCCCAAAGAGTTTAAGCAAGTTCAGAAGAACAAATTTAAGAACATGATCGATGACATTCAGAGACTTGGTTTGGCTCCTCCACAAAAAGGATCATTGAGGAAATCACTTCAGGCATATTTCCTGTATTATTCATTCCCAAAATGTCAAGGGTGCAAAGAAATACAAGGTAAGTGTTTTGGTTAGTCTCTTACACTTGAAAGACAATAATGACTTTTTGTGTGATATTCTAAGAGTTAACTCATAATGTTGAGTTTGTTTGTTGTTTTGCACAGATATGGACCCATTACAGAACACAGTGGAGGATCTTATCCTGAGGATCAGCATTCACGAGAACATCGGTGACCACATGACTGTGTGTCTGTTCACTGTTGATGGGATGCCTTTGACAGATGACCCATTCTTCAACACATGTTAGTGTTTATTGATATTCTCTTATATTTAATAATGTACTATTGTAATTATAGCACTGAAATAAGAAAGCTTTTTTTATACTTTTCCAATTATACAGTCTTTTTCCTAGTACTTGATGATTTATTTTAATACTTCATATTTGTAACGATCTCATGGGCTAAAAGAAAATCAGTCATAGTCTAAATAAAATTGTTTAGAATTAGGGATGTACATTTTTAGGAATAGTGCTGATCGATTTCTAGCAAAATCAATTAATTAAATAATTGTTAAAGGAACTGTATGTAAGAAATGTATTTCAATGAATCACAAAATGGCCCTGATATGTCACTAGACATTAAGAAATCATGTTCATTTCAAATACTTATATCACTGACAACAGTAGTCCGGCCAGGATATTGTCATTTAAAAGTGAAGTTGCAGCCCTCAACTGATGTTGATGTTGTCATCTTGTGTTTTGGCCTGATGCTCCACCCTCCACCTATCTACTAATCACGAAGTCAGTAGTGTTTCGGCATACACCGCTCTACAGTAATTTGAAAGTGATTGCAGTACCAGTTTTGGCCACAATCTTACATACGGTTCCTTTAAAGTTAATACCATAAAACGCATGTGGAGAACTAGCTGAATAGTTGTAATACTGAACTGAATGGAGACATGGGCTTAGGCCTGTCATGATATATTGTCCTAGAAATAATTGTGATAAACGATATTACTGTCATTTTAAGACGTTTTATGCAACTGAATATAATCATAATATAACATCATAATAATGCAAAAAGGCCTACACACTTTCAAATGACACCAACATTTTAAGTAATATAATAAAAATAAAAAACTTGAATAAAAATAAACTTAAAAAAAGTAATAAGTAGAAAAAAAAACACTCTTGCAAATGCACAAAAGGCACTTATGGAGATTTTCCATTTGCAGATTTTGCCCTGTCCTTCTTTTCCCAGTAAAGTAAGGGTGAACTATTGCTGAAAAACACAACCCTAGTTAGCAGTCAGATGTCCATATGCCTCAACAGCCCATATCTGCTGCTAAAACTATTTTAGTGTGCACTAATTTGCGCTGTGACGTAGTGGTGGGCGATATGGTAAAAATATCATATCACGATTTTATCACGATTCTTTTTTATGTTGGTTTTACTATTTTGTGACTGAGCATTACAGCCAAACTAATGTCCATATTTTAAAAAACAAAGCCTTAGGTAACAAAATATAAAATAAAAAAGAATGGCAGACGGGCGAAGATAAAAAAATATTTGTCATTATTTTCTTTGTTATTAAATATTAAGATCAAAGATACACATTACACACACAACTTAATATAGAAATTAAATAAACAGTGCTTTGTTTTCAGCTACAGGTGTATTTAACAGTAGCATTGACGAAAGTAATTAAATGAACAAATATGAAAATAAAACAAAACATAGACTTCACTGTATAAATTATAAATGCTACTTAAAGCTACTATTAAAGTTATCAGCCAAGAGCAGTGAGTGATTTTCTCTTTGCATTTTATTGTTTTAACAATAAAGGGATAGTTCTCCTAAAAATTCTAATTGTCATAATTTACTCTCTCAAGTTGTTTTAAACTCGAATAAGTTTCTTTCTTCTGTTGAAAATAAAAGTTATTTGGAAGAATGTGACTTCCATAGTATATTTTTCTCCTATGGAAGTCAATGGGGACCAGCTACTGTTTGTATAGCCACATTCTTCAAAATATTAATATTAGAACAATATTAGAAGGAAATTAATACAGGCTTGGAACAACATTATAGTGCGTAAATAATGAGATCATTTTTATTTTTGGGTGAACTATCCCTTTAAGGACACGCGGCAGCGTGTTTACTATTGCTACTGTCTCTTTAAGAGCTGCACTCGACGCGTCTTTTATACACGCATTTGACAAGCAGATTTTCTCTCAATTTTCTCAAGTTTGCTTTCACTTTAGACATCACCGACTTTGTTTATGTAAACCTTGTGTGTATTTGACAGTATTAGCACAATAAGACTCGAAAGATAACTTAGACCAGTATTCAGGCGCTGGTAGACAGGCTTTTAGTGCATGTGAGCTTCGCATGTACGCGCTGAGAAACGCACATGTTAGAACAGCGCATCAGCAGGCGAATTAAATGTTTAACCGACAAGAGCACATGCAAATTATGAACTTTTGTGAACTGCAGTATCCCGTTCCGCTGCGTTAACATTTGATCTGAATATACGTTGGGTTGTTCAGTATGTTGGGACAGAGGCGCCAGAACAGCAACTGAGAATGCGCGATACTACGATATTTCTTCAAAAGCAGATCGTGGAGACATTTTAATCGTCCACGATAAAAAATCGTCATATCGCACACCCCTACTGTGACGTTTATATTTGCACCGGAAAGAGTGGATTGCAGCTTTGAAACCAAGAATAGAAAAGATTACAACAAGATCGGTGATAAAAATGGGCGATACATTGGGTCAACAAAAATGATTGAGGTCATGTATACATGTATTGTGCGATAAGTCGATATAGTGATTATTGCGACAGGCCTAACAGGGCTTTCGGTACGGTACATACAATGACCATGTGTGGATAAAAAAACAAAACAATCATTAACAAACACTGGTGCCACACAAATAGTGCTCCTTGAGTGAAGTGCACAAGAGCACAAAAGCTTTAAAGAAACGCATCTAAAACATTTTGATATCATCACTCAAACTACAAGGCTATAGAGAGAGTCAAAATCAATATTTATCGGACAGCTCTTGAATATGAGTGTATCAAGCAGATTTGGAGAGTTGGTCATGCATTAAAAATAGCTGCACCGAGGCATTGCATAACTTGTACTCTACTCTAAAATTACAAACAATATCTGTAAACTTACAAATTAGCTGTTATTTTAATTATGTTGTCATTGATGTCAAATTGCAGTAAGACAAAGACAAAAACGCAATTTTCTCAGCTTTTTGTTTAAAATGTTGCTTTTTTATAAAACTTACCCACATTCAAGTGTTGATAAAGGATGAATGTTTATTTATTTTTTAAATGTAAAGAGTTAAAATATAAAGGTATATTTCAAGTACAAAACACTAATACCTAAATAGGAACATAGATAGTAAACTAAAAGTGCAAAAGTAATAAGTATAATGTTATGTTCACTTAAATAACTTCAGGTATACTTGCAGTATAAAATGACTAAACTAGCAGTTTACTGAGAGTATACTTCAAAGTCTACTTTCATAAACCAAAAAATGTGCTACATGTGTTTTACTAGTAAACTATCACTATACCTAATATAACTTCACTTGTAGTACAGCGAGTACACAACTAGTTTTTTGTACTGCAAAAGTTAACTAAAAAGTGTACTTTTAGGATATTCACATTTAGTCCCAAGTAGTTTTGAGAGAGTACATTAACAAGTATACTTCTAGTACATTCATATTAGTATACTTAGTACATAAAGTAGTGTTAGGAAATTTTACAGTTAAGGAACCAGGACCAGATATGAACCTGGAGTCAGAATTATTGTAAATTGAAGAAAAGGTTTAAGAAAGAAAAAAGAAAGAAAAGCATATCTTCATTTATATGACACCTGAACCCTGAGTTCACAGAACTGCGATAGAACATGTCGAGAACAACTAATTATTTCATCTTTCTAGGGTGCCAGTTGTTCATTTTACAAATACTGACCTGTAAAAACAGAATATTAGGACACACACACACACACACACACACACACACACACACACACACACACACACACACACACACACACACACACACACACACACACACACACACACACACACACACACACACACACAGAGATACACAGGATCCAGCCTCGTCAAGGTCGCATTTGGTCAAGCTCTGCTCTAAACAATAAAAATGTTCCCAAAACACACTATCTGTATGTTTTGGGAAAGTTTCTTGTTTAGAGCAGAACTCGACCAAATGCATGTTATTTCTCTCTATGAGAGGCGCAGAAAATATTCATTATCCGTTAGTGATTGAAATAAATGCTTTAACATACGCTTGAAGATGTTCAAATAATTTAATATGTAGAAGAAAAAACATTGATTATGGATCAATAACTTATAAATTACTCAAAAAAAGATGTACATCTATACAATGAAGTGGCAGTGGATTCCGGAATATACTTTAAAGGGCCCCTATTATGGATTTTTGAAAATGACCTTTCATGTAGTGTGTAACATGGCTCTAAGGGAATGAAAACATCCTGTAAAGTTTTAAATCTGAAAGTTCACCGTATATAAAGTTATTGTCTTTCAAAAGTAAGAGTCGACTCTGAGTCAATTAAATGAATCTTTTTTTCAAACGAGTCATAAGCCGCTTCGTTGTGACGTCAAGACGAAACATTAGCATATTGCCCGCCCACTTATTGCGTGCGCAGACACCAGGGAAAACTTGAACCTCAAACCAACAGCTGATTCCTGTGGATACTGGATAGCATCATGTCGAGAAGAAGCTGTGCTCTACAATGTGAAGGTAAAGCCAGTTTTTTCCACTGCCCAAGAACAAGCATGTGAAGAATCAGTGGTTAAAGTTCATCTTTACCACAATATCAGAGCAGTATAATCCTAAACTTTTGCTGTGTTCCCTTTATTTCACTGACGACTGCTTCTCAAATCTCGGAGTTCAATGCAGGATTCGCAAACCGCTTGCCTTCGAAAGATGGTGTTCAAAATACTTAGTTTTGAGTTTTATATTGTGTAGGTCTCCTGCTAACTGGCTTACTCACATTATTACTGTCTTACTGAAATACTTATGCTAATCAGTTGTGGACCACTATTACCTATAACTGTGTCTATTAATGCAGATTGTCTGTCGTTCTCACTACTTTGAGGAAAGATTAAGCATGGAGCAAGATTTGTTTTACCAACGTTTGTTACATCATTCATTCACGCTAGAGCTCGGCTAATGTATACGTTGCATACATGCACTGTTATTGATACAGTTTCCACATGTTCACCACAATATATTGAGTACAAGTAAAATAATCGGTTTGTTGATGGAGTGACGGTTGTCGCTCGCATTGATATGGTCAAATTGACGTCATTGTTCGTTATTGTCTTTAGTTTACGGTGTAGGAAGCCTCAGGACAGCTGATGTTATGGCAATGGGCATATTTGTTTTCGACGCGCGCGCTGTACGCGGTAAACCAATCACAACAGAGCTGTGTGGCCAATCAGAGCAGAGTAGCTCGCAGAAAGGAGGGATTGATTCATCTGACGAGTCGTTTGAGAATCATTGAAAAATGTGGTGATGTTCAAATGTATATTATGAGGAAATTAAACAGTTTTTTTTACCTTTGATGCATGTAAACCTGTTGTATGAGACTCTAAAACAACATTAGGAAACTTTAAAATGGCATAATAGGGGCACTTTAAAATATACTTGAACATTCCTTAAGTAAACTTAATAAAATGAACTTGAAGTATACCTATATTTCTGTAAGGGTTGGCTGGCCACTTGTGATCAGATTACCAAAAATCAATCTTAATTCCTGGTGCAACTCAGAAACTTAGAATCCAATATGGCATCTCAGCACATCAACCAAAATGAAATCGTAGTAATGTATATATTGTTTATTACTGTAAACACAACATAGTCTTTCCTTAAGAAATGCTTCATCACTCGTGATGTTGAGCCCCTATTACTTTTTTCATGCAAACCGAGCATCATGTGTAGTGGATATTAAATATGTGCACCAGCATTCAATGAGTGTTTTCAGCTTCTGCTTTCAATGATTACTGAACACATTTGTGCTGAACTGATTAATCGACAATCAATAAGCTCAAGTGATTTAATAAAATCATGTTCAGTGATTTAATCATTGATATCTCTATCTAGTGTGTTCAGACAGCTTTGATTTTCTCCATTTAATGTAACTGAAATTGTCTTTGCCTTTTGTTTATTCTCACAGGGTCCCTGAAAGACAGGCACATTGAAAATGGGAGTGAACTGTACGCCATATTTACACCAAAGGAAAACTTACGAGGAACTGCCAGCTCCCAGCAAAACAACATTAAAAATGAAGGCCCAAACAGTGTCTTCTGTCATGTGATGCTGAAAGTAACAAGAATTATTATTATATATATATATATTTTTAGCAATTTAAATGCAGCTTTTCCCCTCCCCAATACATTTTATATTTCACTTATTGAAAGTTTCACTATTTTAACTATCACCCCTTCTTTGGGTTTGAAGGGTCTGCCCATGTGCCAGTGGTTAAATGTCATTCTACCTTTTGCACAATTCGTTGTAATTAATTTTCACATCTTTCCTTTAGATGCATTATATCAGTAATTTAAAGTCTTTCATCATTTACTCGCCCTCAAACTATTTCATACATGACTCTTTCTTCCACGAGACTGTAGGGCAGGGGTGGGCAACTATTACGCAGAGTTTAGCTTCATTAAATACACCTGAAAAATCAAACATTGTGATTACAATAGCTGGGTTTATCTGGAACGGCAATGCTGAGAGAATACACATTTTTCGATGGATTGTACCTAATTGGGGTGTTTATCAATAAACGGGGTATAGTGCGAAAACACTTAAATGATATGCCATCAGTAAACCATCATAGAAGGTTTATTAACACACATTTGAGTGATTCTGAGAATGTAAAGTTACAGAGTTCAAATTGGGGTCTAATTGGCTATAATCAATATACAAAATTATTTAACCCTCAAAAGTCAAATTTTGTAGAGAATTCTTAACTCTTTATAACCTCAAATAAACATTGCCACTGGTCACATGGTCTATGGTACCATACATTTTAAACTTACAAACAATGCTGCCAACTGTGTCTCTAGGAGCTTTTAGAGTCTTGGAAATGTTCTTACACTAATAGCCTTTTGTAGCTTCTTCTCGTGGCTTTTATGAGAGTTCTTTTGTCTTGGCCATATTTTCTACTCAACTTCAGCACAGGCAAGGGGCTAAATGTATGCATGTGTAGCAAATTAAGTGTCGTTAGAATAACCAAAGCCTTAATTGTGTTTAACAGTGACTTAAAAACAGAAATGTTGAATAGGGGTTGAATGATCATCACATAGCTTTATTATGAAAAAATCCCATAACTCAAATGTATTTTTATTTATTTATCTCGGATCTTTAGAAAAGCTTACATTTGTAAATTGATAGTCTCTGTGAGGTTGAATAATTTTGTTTGCAAGTGTATATGCATGAAGGTATGGACAACTACTGTACACTCATACAACTATTGTTTTGTTTTTTTACAAACAGGGCAGGTATGAAATCCATGTGAACTTGGATTGTGACACGTTGACTGAATTGAGAGGACGGCTTTCACTTGAGAGTGGAATACCTTCACATGTGCTTTACCTCAAGTAATTCATTGCCTGCATTTTAATATGGAATATCAGATAGATTAAAACGCACTATAAAATATTGTAAATAGTATATCTGTGGTATTTGTCCCAGTGGGTAAATCTTACTAAATTTAATCAATACTTTGTCTCTCTCTTTTACAGAGACTGTGCATGTAAATTCAATGATACACTACGTAAACTTGAAATCAGTGAAGACGCAGTGCTGCAATTCTCTTTGTCCTCATTTCATAATGAAGTACCGGATATGAATAAATTCTGCCAAAGTGATATCACCCCAACAGTGAAACAAACAGAGAAGGGCCTCAGTGCCTTTTTCTCAGCCTTGAATGCTGTTGTAAGTTTCCTTTTCTGATTACTCTCATAACTTTTTTCAGCATTAAAACAACTAGCCTACCTCACATCACACTCATTATAATGCTTTACACACCAGTTCTCATGTTATATTGTCTTTGGCAAGACGGTTTGTCAAATGCTTTCTAGAATCTAGAAATAGTGTACTATATAGATGATAGGGAGTGATTCAGATAATTAAGGAAACATCTCAGTTTGACAACATGTGTGTTTCTGTATTTGGTTGCATTGTGTGTATTTGCTGCGCATTTAAGTATTTGGTTGCGTTAGGAGTATTTTCTGTTTTTTCTGTATGTGGTTGTGTTGTGAATATTTGCATCACGTTTCTGTACTCTGTTGTATTGAGAGTATTTGCAGTGGGTTTCTCTATTTGGTTGCATTGTGAGTATTTGCAACGCGTTTGTAGTCTGTTGTGCTGTGAGTATTTGCAGTGTTTTTGTGGTTACGTTGTGAATATTTGCATCACGTTTCTGTACTCTGTTGTGTTAAGTGTTTGCAGCGGGTTTTGAGTATTTGCAGCACATGTGTTGTCAAACTGATGAATAGGCTATGTTTTCTTAACTTGCTGTTTTTTTCTATTTGTGTGTGTTTTCTTCAGTTGCAGCGCGTTGAGCTCTCTCGGCCAACATACTTCTGGCATGCATAGCAAAGCAAACTCGTATATACTAACTAGGGATGTCCCGATCCGATCCACGGCATCGGTATCGTGCCAATACTGGCCCAGAACGCTAGATCGGATATCGGAGGGGAGAAAAAAAATATCCGATACCTATTAGGGGTGGAACGGTACGTCTATTCGTATTGAACGTACGTTCGGTACGTGCGTCACGGTTCGGTGCATGGATTTACACGGGAGAATACACGGTATAAAAATAAATAAAACTCGCGTGCACATTAAATAATGTAATGCGGAACTACTGTTCGATACGCGCACAGACATTCGGATTCTTTAGGGACACCTAATCTGTAGCCCCACCTTAGCTCTGAATGCGCGTCCATTTCGCTTCAAACGCTCGCTTTATCATTATACGCGCGAATGGATTCAAACTGTTCAAGCATCAAGCAACCAAAATCTCACACACACACACGCTTTTTAAAGGGTAACTAAACCCTAAACCAAGTTTTTTTTAGTTAATGATCTGTAAGAATGGGGCTTTATTAGTGCTGTTCATTGATTCAAGTCGTTTTTTTGACATTTGTGTTTAAAGTGTTTTAATTTTACAAAATATGGTGTAAAAACGTCTGAGTGCTGCCCTCTTCAGGTTGAACAGTGGCTACTGCAGTTGAATTTTCCTATTGGAAGTTGTGGTACCCTCTGACGTCAGAGAGTACCAGCTAACCACGCCCTTGCCTGCAGAGAGATACGTCACAGATGCACGCCCCCTCTCCACTGGGCTCTGCCTACTTTTCCAGCATTTTTCAAATATTGCCAGTGGGTGGAGTCAGGCTCTGACCAGGGGTTTAGTTACCCTTTAAAAGCAAAAATTATCTTTTGGACATTCATCATATTGCATTGGTTTTCATTTCTTGTCCTAAAACAGAGCACTAATCTGTTTATTTTGAAGTTACACATTCTACATTGATTAAAAAAGAAAATCAAATGTGTTTTTAATGGTAGTATTATTTTATACAGAAATAAATTATTTATAATTCAGATGAGAATAACGTTAAAGTTAATTAATATTTTAAGGAAACAAATATATTGATTTGAAATATAGCAAAATAATTTTTAATTCATTCAGGTACAATTACCAAACATATCTCAAGGTCTTTTGAATAAAGGGTGGCAGTCTTTCATTATCAACTGTTGTTGTGGACTATATACTGGAAGTATTTGTTCTCCATTTGAGTGAGATGTTTTTATGTGGCTAATTGAGCAAAGTGCTTCCATATATTTTATTATTAGTAGTATTAGTTCAAGAATAAAATAAAAATATCGGATTGATATCGGTATCGGCAAATAGCCAAAGCTGTGGCATCGGTATCGTATCGGAAGTGAAAAAGTGGTATTGGGACATCCCTAATACTAACCTGATACATGGTTTATAAACCAATAACCTACATTAAACCATATTAGGCTATAATAGCTACTTATTTATCATGAATAGGCAAAAAAATGTGTTTGTAAATCTAATACTATGCTTCCACTTAATCTAATTCTGAACATCTAGAGAATTGAAAATGGGGGAGATGAGTTCAAGGAAGTGATTGCATACATTCGGAAAATCAGTGGATGCAATGCATTAGCCCAGAGCTTGTTTCAGATTATGTGCCAAAACAAGACTGGAACACGGGTCCAGAAGGTGAATATATGCATAATATTTTTCATCAAATACAATTTTACAAAAATATGCTATATACAGTGTATAATGTTTATTATATTGCCTCTACTTACAGATTGCCATTGTTGAAGGACTTTACTATCTCTTCAGGGAGTTGTTACCCAGCCATACAAAAAGATCTGATGACAGGATAATTGAGGACATGGATGTTTTTGAGTATGCCCCAGTTTGCTGGGCCTACCTCATATCTCAAGCAGAGGTATAATTGCATTGTATAATGCACAGGTGTTTTCAAAGAAGTGTTTTGACAAGTGTTACGGTTGGTGTTAAAAACTGCCTTAACAGCAAATTTTTTTTCAGTGTCTTGCATATATTCACCCAATCAATCGTGTTTAATTCAAACCAATATTTCAACAAAACAATGACAGTTAACGGCATCAGATCATTCAGTGATTTCAGTATTTCTCCCTGCAGGATGTGAGCACAGAGCATGAAAACTATAATCCAATTTCCATGAAGGCACAGTCAACAAATCAGCGTTTCTCTGAGCCGGTGCGTGTAGCAGACGTGCCTGAAGTTTTTGAGAGAGAGTATGTGCTGGATGTCATTAGAGGTAAAAGTCTTCACTTTTCATTTGATTTGTTTATTTATGCTGTATGGCAGGTTATATACACTGTTAAAAATAAAGATTACAAGTACAAAAGTTTTTTTTTTTCTGCTTGATGCCATAGGACAACCCTTTTAAATGGTTCGGAGTAAAATTAACATAGTGTCCTTTGCACCATGACCACAATTTATCATCTTTTCGTCAATTGTGAGGCGTGAGAGTGTGTGAAAAGTGTCAATTGTGTGAGTCTCACGGTGAATGTGTGAGAGTTGGCAGCCCTGACTGAATTTGTGTTGACCTTAAAAGCTGCACGCTGATTGGCTGTTGTCGCATATTTCTGCTGTAAGATTGGCCCTTAGATTAATCCAAATTTGAGTAAAAATGTCCAGAGCTTATCATTGTCGACATAAATTTTATCGCAATTCGATATGATATTGTTTATCGGCCCAGCCCTAATTCGTCGTTACACTACATCCTTATGCATTGCTTTCTATCAGGACTTTTACGTGGGTTAAAGGGTTAGTTCACCAAAAATTGAAAATTCTGTCAGTAATTACTCACCCTCATGTTGTTCCAACCCCGTAAGACATCTTCGGAACACAAATTAAGATATTTTTTATTAAATCTGAGAGCTGGATCACTCCTCTATAGGCTTGTAAGTGATTGGAAATTGCTGGCCCAGAAAATGCATTAAAGACATCGTTAATATAGTCCAAGTGACTACAGTGGCTCAATCTTAAGTTTATCAAGCGACGAGAATACTTTTTGTGCACAAAAAAACCCCAAAAATAACGACTTTATTCTACTATTCATTGCTACCACAGAAACCGAAAATTCTCGGGAATTAAAAAAAAACATTTTTTAATTCCTATAAACAGGGCATTAAAGAGTCAATTGAAAACCAGACAAGCAGGCTATTCTTGAAATTATTGTTATAGTTCAGCCAATAATGAAAATTATGTTATAAATTACTCATTCTGAAGTTACTCCAAACCTGTATGAGTTTCTTCTGCTGAACACAAAAATATGTGTAACCAAGAATGTTGGTAACCAAACAGTTAATGGACTTTCATAGTATGTTAAAGGGATAGTTCACCCAGAAATAAAAATTTCCCCATGATTTACTTTTCCTCAAGCCATCTTAAGTGTATATGACTTTCTTCTTTCAGCCAAACACAATCAGAGTTGTATTAAAAAATATCCTGGCTGAGTGAATGGGGGACAAGATTTTGAAGGCCAAAAAAGTGTATCCATCATAAAAGTAATCC
Organism: Leuciscus leuciscus; assembly: GCF_965113295.1. Lineage (NCBI taxonomy): Eukaryota > Metazoa > Chordata > Actinopteri > Cypriniformes > Leuciscidae > Leuciscus > Leuciscus leuciscus. The sequence continues at coordinate 33,387,985 of NC_138725.1, read as the reverse complement.
ACACAGCTTCAGAGGGTTAATATAGGCCTTCTGAAGCAAAGCAATGGGTTTTTGTAAGAAATAATATCCATATTTCAATCTTTATATCCTGAAATAACAAGCTTCCGGAAGACAGCCTACGCAAATCGCCAAAAAAGTAACTTCAGGCATGACCCATTGACGAATGCGGAAACGCAGAGGATGGAGCAAAACAAAACAACGGTCACGAATTAGAAGTGTAAAACGAGAATTTTTAAAGAGAAGCATTGGAGGATTTCAATTTAAGAGAAGAGGAGCTTGAGTTTGTTGCCCAGCTCTATTTGTGTAAACCGTGAGAGCAGTCTAAGTTTACGCTACTCCTACATCGCATCAAGAATTTTAATATGGATATTTTTCTTACAAAAACCCAATGCTTCACTTCAGAAGGAGGAAAATATTCCCCACTCTGTAAACTCGGCCTACCCTATGACAATACTTGTTTTATTCTCTGTTTTATTTTTATCTTTTTAGAGGGTGGAGTTATTCCAAACTGCACTGAACTCAACCTTAAAGAGACCTCAATCAAAAAAGCCACTGATGTTGAAAAGATTCTGCTCAGTCTGCCGCCGTTCATTGACTCCTTCCCCCTTTGGACTGACTGTGATGGTACTACACCTGATTCCAGGTATCACACATTTTCACCTGTTGAATCATTTTTTTAACATTTCTTTTTACAATCGCTGGGATACGTCTCAATACTGGGGTCACTTTTTCAAGACTCTTCACAAATTCCTCCTAACCAACTTTCAGCTCGGCACAGCAGTTCATTTCACAGTCAAAATGCACTAAAACTACCAAAACACTTAATTCTTGTCGCAAATCAACTCATTCTTCTAGAATAGGCTTTTACCCAACAAACACACTATGCCATTCATAAAACAACAACCTAAAAACATTAAAACAGGTAACATTATAAAATGATTTCCTTTGTAAAAAAAAAAAAGTTTACAAAACAAGAATGACACTCTTTACGGCAGCGATTTCCAATGTGATCCCGCGTGGAGTCTGTGAGTTGGCCACTAAGGACCTTCTATAAATAGCCCCAACTTGCCAGTAGCGATCCACTGTAAATTGGGGCTCCAAACTTCGTCTAAATGGTATAATTTTGCGACCCTTTTTCGTGCCGGTGCGACTAAAATTTTGCCATTCAATTTTTAACTTTTAGATTATGTTTGGCTGCTGTAACTGTAAACAACTTTTAAGAAATCCTTTGGATTACATTGTAAATGTTAAAAATATTATGCTATGCAAGGACAGTGCTGCTATAATCAATAAAGTAAACCTAACTCAGAAATTAGGCTCTAAATGAGTTCAGGTCAAAAAATTATTATGTTAAAACAGAACCAACACCATCAGATCATCTTTTCTCTTTGTTCATCTGGCTGTTATAACTCAGTTACAGCAGCCAAACAAAAGCTAAAGTTAAAAATGTAAGGGTCAAGAGCCCAACTAAAGCAACAAATTAACAAAATTAATTTTAAACTTAAAATCTGTGCTTTTCTCCTTCAGTGATTTTGCTTGTTAACATTGGGTATCTTCGATAGTGGTAAATCATCACTCAATCACTTAATTATCTCATTAACTTCAACACTGCATCGGTGTTACTTCTAACACTCTGAGTGTGGATTATATAAACACTGAACAGTGTTAATTTAATACTGGGGATTTAAAATGACACTTCAGATGACCTCATGTCTACAGTAGCCATGGTGTGCAAAAACAATTTACATAAACGGAGCAATTCCAATAAGGTCCTCACACCATCGGTGCTCGGGCCCTAACTAGAAATAATCGACTGCACATTGCAATTTATAGTCAATGAATACTCTAAAAATGCATCACTGAATTTTAATCTGTGTGGCAATACTGATTTAATTAGACTTACTGGTAAACTGAGCCAGCTTCGAGCCGTAATGGCAGTAAAAACGAATGTCGTCTTAATGGACCCAGGCCCCAATCCACCCGAAACCATATGCACATGCACACCCAGATGCTACAACCACAGGTTTTCCCCACAAAAAGACATGCAAGATAGTTGAACTTGAGACACTAACCTTGCTTTCACACTGGCAGTTTAGTTCAGAACGGGGCATTGTTCGCATAAAAAAAATCGCTAATGTGAACTAGGGCTGAACGATATGGACAAAATTTCATATCTCGATTTTCATGCCAGATATCTCGATATCGATACAATACGATATGACTACGGGTTTGGTGAAAACCAAGCATTTCTCAGAAAAATAAAAAGATCATAATACAAAAAAATGTGGAAAGTATAGTTTATTTTAGGTTTCAAACATATAAATTCGCATAAGTACTAAAAAAACAATACATTTAGAGTTTGTAAAATACACACTGATGTCTATGGAAGAGGTAATAATAATCCTTTCCGACACGTTTTATTCATATCTGATACACATTGTGTAAGTAACTTCAATGTTTACTCTATTCTATTCCCAGTTCACCAGCCACTTACTTTTAAGTATTTCGGGAGAAGTGGATGAATTCACGTGTTGTAAACATAGAGGTTGTAAATCCAACAGATCCGATTCTCTGAACTGCGTCTGCGGCACAAACTAACACGGCGGCGCCCATCGCGCATGCAGCTCAACTAACGCGATCGTTATAAAGGTGTTTAAACAACAATATACTTCCACTTGCATGTATTTGACAATCGGAATATCAGATATTTCATGCCATAGCTAACACATTTGTGAATATTCTGAATAAAAAAGGAAAAATATAGTAATATCTTGAAAGTTCATATCTAGATATAGATACGATAACGATATATCGTTCAGCCCTAATGTGAACGTTGTCATGCGGACTACCGAGACTACCTGGAGGAGGTGGTCTGAGTTCGGTTGCTCCCGAACCGTGCCACTGTTCGCGTGAGTGTGAAAGCAACACAGACCCGGGTGCATGCTTGTTCAGGAAGTAAAGTGACCTGCGCATGTGTTTTAGCTGATTATGATGTATTTAGTTAACCCCCTGAGGTCGACGGTATCGCCGGCGATACCAGCTCGCTTTTTTTTTATTAGTGTAAAAGAAACTCATAAATACTCTGTTGACTTTGATTTTCCATAGGAGTTTCATACATCAATCGATTCTGTTAAATGTGTATTATTTTTGTGTATACTCACAATAAAAACAAAGTGTTGTGCTTTTTGCCAAATAAAGAAAAATAAACACGAAGCGAGTTCTGCCTTCTCTCTTCCAGTGAAGTCCATTCTGAAACGCGTCCGAAAATGAACAATAACTGAGCGAATACTCAGTCAAACAGGCATACAGACACACAGGCATGAAGCTTGAATTCTCTTCTTTTAAATGAAGTAATTTATATAAAAAACAAATATTCTCATCTTGTGAAATCTGTATTAAAAGAGAGCGATTCCAGTCGACCTCATTACAGCTAATTCAGATGTAATGTGACACGCCCACGGAGAGCGCGCGCTATTCAAACGCAAATGGCTGAGGCAATCCTGTGAACGCCCCCATCAGCTCGAGAAAACACAAGTTTATTTAGATCATTGTTTACACCGTCTTGCAGCGCTGTGAGGAATAATACTAATGGAAAATGTCCCTCAGAAGTGCGGGTATATCGAGGAGCGAGCTGAGGAATACTAGTACGTTTTTTCCTTCTCACGTGAATTTCTTCATGTGGGTTTCTGTTTATGAATGAATGAACGGCAGAGATGCGCGCTGTTTACCACAGCTGGCAAATACAGTTTAAATTTAAATCGCGTGTGTGAATGAATGATGATATTTTAGCAAACTGTATTGCTATACTGAGATGAGTAAAAACGTTACAGTCAGACGAAATATGAAAGACAACATTTTGTTTAGTAGATTTGGGTACAGTTTTTACTGTAGAATATACTGCCACATCAAATAAGCTTTTGTTTAGCAATTTCTATATATATAAAATACTATTTTTGTCAAAAATAAAGTCATCAACTAAGATGTTAGCTGTTCCAATGTTGGCTATATTCAAACTAATGAATACATAGATAAAATGTAGGCCTATAATAATTTTTTTTACAAAGTAAGTACACTTGAAATATTGTTGAAATTGTAATTATTGTTGTAATTGTAACCGTTTTAATAAAATAGCAAAACATATTTACAAGATAGATGTAAGCAAAATCTTAAATGGTCAATATAAGTCTTCTTCTAAATATATCTTTTGTCCTTGCATTGTGGCTCAGTCACTGTGTCACACCTGAATGAATGGCTAATTATGCAGAGTGGGTGGGACGTTGTATTCTAAGGTGTAAACCACTCCTCGTTCACGCCCCCCTCGCATATTGGCTTTCCAAGCAAAACCTGTTTTACATCAATTTAAATCAATGTATGGTTTTATGTGAACGATAAAGCAAGACTATTTTCACATCATTTTGAAGAAAAAACTATAGGCGACGACATCCATTAGTCAAAAGTCTTATTGCCACATATTTAGTATGTGTTTTGTGGCCTTATTTCAAAAACTTTAATTTTTAGTTTTTTCGATAACCACGCATAAACATTATTCTCTCAAAAATGAAAACATGTACATACATGTGGCTCACATATTATTGTAGTCCTGTTTGTGCTATATAGAGTGAATTTACACCTTTGCCATTAATATGTTTATAAGCAACTGAAAAAAGCACAAATGTCAGAGCATGTCAGAACACCCCCAGGGCCCAAAAAAACGCTCAGACTCCAGAGGGTTAAAACACATGTAAGGGATGATAGTGTTGATGATTTACCTTGAATACGAGCGAGAGTGAGCCAGCAAGTGTTTTCACACACAGCGCGTGGAATCAGGACAACAAATTAATGGAAATCCACTGTCTCCTCAAAAGAGTTAATTTGCAAGCAGCAGAAAGCCACCTTATGTTACACACAGTAAACCCTTGTTGTTCACTCAGCTGCGCATAATAGCACCAAATTAATTTAAAAACACAATATATATAATTGACCCGCGTTCTGTTTCCTATCATGCACCGTGCACATTTGCGATGATGTAAGATGCACGCAAACGCACCAGGGTTCGATAGAATCAAGTTGAGTGTGAAACCATACCGACACTGCGGGGGGGCACCGGGAACAATCGCGCTCGGACCGCAGTAAACAAGCCCAGTGTGAAAGCAGCCTAAATCAGTGTCCAATCCTGGATGGCCAGAGTTTAGCTCCAACTGTCCCATAAAGTTTCTAGTGATCTTGAAGACCTTGATTAGCAGGTTCAGTTGTGTTTAATTAGGCCTGGAGCTGAACTCTGCTGGATTGTGGCCCTCAAGGAGGAGGATTGGATACTTCTGCACTAAATTGGGATGCTGGAGCCTATCCCACTGAGACCCTGGGACAGGCTTTCTCCAGCATCCCCTCAACCCTACTACCTAGGACAAGCAGTTTGGAAATGGATGGATGGTGTTTTCCTTTTAGACTTTGACTTTTTGTACAATGTTCTTTTTGAACAATGAATGCAGTTTTCGCATCTCTCCATTGAATTTATTGGTTCATTTTTGAACATACTCTAAATAAAACAAGACCACATTATCTATCATGTCAACATCATCTTACCTTGCATTAATGAATTTGAGTTTGTCTTTTTCAGCAAACTAAATTATTATTATTATCCTTAAACGTACAGTATGGGATTTTTTCTCCACTAGGGGTCGCTAACCTATTTACAATAACAAAGGCGTAGATTGATGACGCAACATTTGCTATGAATTATGGATTTTGTCGTCAACGTCAAGCCGACCGATCTAATAATGTATATGGATTACTGAATACATCGATGCTTTTATCATGACTGTGATATGAAGCAGTTCGGGATTGCTAAGAGACAGCTATCAGCTCCAAACGCAATGCGAGTCCCGCGGATATAAAAGGAATATGGACATTTCATTCTACCGAACTACACGCAGAATTACTACTCACAGGTCAGTTTATTAGACAAATTAAACTTGTGAGGTTGCAGCGCTGTTTCACTTGGTCTAACATTACACTATCACTCTAAACTGCATTTGAATGTGTTGAAATGTATGTGTTAACGTTAGTTTGTCTGTATGAGACTAGCAGTAAGCTAGATCAACATTAGAATAACATACAGATCATATTCTAACATTTTATCATTGTTGAACTATATAACCTTGATTAGTTTTATGTAAATGTGCTCACCTGTTTAATAAAGTGCATGTAGGAGTTGTCGAAGTCTCGGACGTGGAGCTCTCGTTTATATACTGTCTATGGGAGCTCTAGGCATCTCGAAAACACCGCGCTGATATTGATTCTCGGTTTAGTTCTCCTTTTTTATCCAAAGTCTGCTTGCCATGGTCCATAATGTTTGAACGAAACAACAACAGCGTGCAAATAGACATTGCGAACTACACAGTTGTCCGCGTCAGTTTGGTTACTATCAAAGGGCTCTGGTTCATAGCTCTGGTTGCCATGGCAGCACGAGTGGAAACCAGAGACAACACGGATATGACGGCATTGACGGCGACAAAACGGAAATAAAGACACGGTCCGTGTCTTCGAATTAAAATATTAATTTCTCTGGATTTAGAAGTTAATTGGAACTGTCGGGATAATGTAAATACACAACTTTAAAAAATATATAACATAGATATAGTGATTTTTTAATATTTTTAAATAAAAAAAAATACATATTGTGCCTTTAATGCTAATACTGATGACTATGTGCTCTTTTAGTTTTAATGTCAATCCAGAGGAAACATTTGCCGAAATGAACAAGAATGTGGAAGAGTATTCTCATTTGGTTGTTACTCCACCACTACAACTCAAGGAGTTTGGAGTAGACGCACCACGCTTGATCCTCCTCAGTCATGGTAACTGATGTCACACACTGTTTACTAATGTAAATGTATAACGTATATAAAGTATATCGTTAAAAGTGTTAGAAGAGCTGATAATATTCCACTGGTAATACTACTAATATTACTCAGCAGGGGTATTAACTAATGTTTTATTGTTATAGAAAAATTTGGCATGTACAGCTATAAAGATAAAGGGGCTCAACAAAACGTTATTGTTTTCGACCCACTTTCTGGAGAACACATCAGAGTGAACGTAGATGAACTGGCTAATAAGTAAGTATTATTCTTTATTCATCATTTTAGTCAATCGAGCGAAAGGCTCACCCCAACATTTTTTTTGAATTTCTTTGTCCATACAATGGAAATCAATGGTCACAAAAATGGTTTCGTTACCAATTATTATTTTTTTTATCTTATTTTTTGTAAGTATAAAAAAAGTCACACAATTTAAGAACAACATGAGAGTAAATTATGACAGAATTAGCATTTTAAATATCATTTTAATAATTATAATAATGACAGGGCTAATTTTTATTGTAATCTTGTTGGGTCATATTTGTTAACAGGTAATTTTGTATTAATAAAATAATTCTAAATACAGCAGCTTCCAATCAGAATCAAGTATTCCAAAGAGCTGTGTAACAAACACTTATAATGATTTAGACATGGATTATTATTATATTGTTATGTTATTAATACATTCAATAATTGTCAACAAGGTAAAACAAAAATCTGTAAACCTTTGATATTATTATATGGTTTGGAACAATAGTATTGAACAATGCATAATCTACCAATTGTAATCCACTGTAGAAGTACTGCGTACAACACTGCTGATGTGCATAAATGTTAATATTGTTATATAAGCTTTACAAATATCCATGTGACTGGTTTATGTCTCCCTAGACTGAGAGATGTCAGAGATGATCTAACCTTCAACGTCACTAAGACTCCTAAAGAAGCTATTGTGGTATGTTCACTATTGTACACAAATATGTCAAAAATAAGTAGGGAAATAATGTAATCTATGTGGCATTTCATTGTTTTAAAGGTACTTCTTGACTCAAGTTCCTCCATGGGTGAGGAGTGTTTTGACAAAGACTGCAAAATGACGCGAATTGAAGCCATCAAAGAAATATTTGATTGCTTTGCCAACCGATGCATGGCTTATAATTTTGAGCAAGTTATCTGCCTTGTGAAGTTTGACTCTATAGTGAAAACTCTTCATACATTCACAGAAACAGTGGAAACCTTCAAGGTAAAGTGGTTTTAGATTTTAGTTTTTTAAAGATTTTTATTATTATTGTTTATTATTATTATTATTATATATTTGAAATGTTGTTTAGCATAACATACACAGGTAAGTATAGATGTTTTATTTTTTCATTAAATATAAATCTACATAGGAAAGTGTAACTGTTAACACAAAAAAAAATAGTACATTACATTTTAATACATAATTTCCTTGTTTTTAGGAGCATGTTCATGCACTTCAGCCATCTGGCGCCACTTTATTGTATGATGCTTTAAATCGTGGATGCAAAGAACTTAACCAAATCAGACAGAGATTTCCAGATTGCCGCTGTCGCATTTTATGCCTGACAGATGGAAATGATTGCGGGTGCGTTTTCAGGAACTCTCAGATAGCCAGTTTTATGTTATAAAAGATGTATACTTAATCATCTGGTATCACTTTAGATACAGTTCCATAATTATTGAATAACTACACAGGAACAAATGAGTAACGCACTATTAAAACTTTAGTAACTACTATTAACTAACAAGAAAGAAGATAAATTAGCAAGTAATACCACTCAGAGGAATGTGGTACTTCACTATTACCTAATCAATAACAACAATTTTTTCATACCTCCCAGAGGACTTCATATACAGGTTCATAATTAATGTGAATAATGTATAATTAATTCTAAAGTGAGGGTCGTGGTCACCCACCAGTAATGACTCAAATATTACCAAATTCTTGGATCTGTATTCTAACGTGAAACGCATAACTCTCTACTTGGTAAAAAGTGAACATGTGCAGTTGTTGCTTTAAAGAGGTATTTCTACTTTCTACCTATAAATTCAAAATTAGTTTTTTGTGTCCTATTTTTAATTAACTGTTGCTGCAAGTAGATCCTCGCTTCTCCTAACCTCGTCCTTGCAACCATCGTACCAGAACGAATCACCACAAGATGGACCTAGCAGCAAAACCAGACCACAATTTGAACTCAGCTGGCATCATCTGGGACCCATGGAGCAAACTGTATTAGTTTTTCAAGATGGCCATTGTTTTGAAAATTATGTGGAGGAGTTCCTTTTTTATAGCCACCTCATGCCTGGTAGCAATTCTTTACTAAAGCGGTCTTTAGATTTTGGAGCGGTCTAGATCAGTACATTAGCCTAAATTTGCCAAATGACCCTAGCTGGACCCTGGCACAGTTTATTGACTTTGTCCTGCAGTTTTGTGGACCCCCCTTCACTTGTAGGTGGAAGAGGATTTAATCATGGCCGCCAAGCCAGAGTCTCCTAACACCATGGATGTAATGCCAGAGTTTACGGTCCTCACTGTGTCTGCCCCGGCCCACTAGCCCTGTCCAGTGTCGGCCCCGGCCCACAAGCCCTGTCCAGTGTCGGCTCCAGCCCGCGAACCCTGTCCAGTGTCAGCTCCGGCCCGCGAGCCCTGTCCAGTGTCGGCTCCGGCCAGTGACCGTAAGCCCTGTCTAGTGTCGACTCCGGCCAATGACCTTGAGCCCTGTCAAGTGTCAGCTCCGGCCTATGACCGCAAGCCCTGTCTAGTGTCGACTCCGGCCAATGACCATGAGCCCTGTCAAGTGTCGGATCCAGCCCCGCAAACCCTGTCCAGTGTCGGCTTCGGCCCACAAGCCCTGTCCAGTGTCGGCTCCAGCCCGCGAACCCTGTCCAGTGTCGGCTCCAGCCCGCGAACCCTGTCCAGTGTCAGCTCCGGCCAATGACCATGAGCCCTGTCCAGTGTCGGCTCCAGCCCGCGAACCCTGTCCAGTGTCGGCTTCGGCCCACAAGCCCTGTCCAGTGTCGGCTCCAGCCCGCAAACCCTGTCCAGTGTCGGCTTCGGCCCACAAGCCCTGTCCAGTGTCGGATCTAGCCCACGAACCCTGTCCAGTGTCAGCTCCGGCCAGTGACCATGAGCCCTGTCTAGTGTCGACTCCGGCCAATGACCATGAGCCCTGTCCACTGTCAGCTTCGGCCCACAAGCCCTGTCCAGTGTCTGCTCTGGCCAATGACCATGAGCCCTGTCCACTGTCGGCTTCGGCCCACAAGCCCTGTCCAGTGTCTGCTCTGGCCAATGACCATGAGCCTTGTCCACTGTCGGCTTCGGCCCACAAGCCCTGTCCAGTGTCTGCTCTGGCCAATGACCATGAGCCCTGTCCAGTGTCTGCTCTGGCCAATGACCATGAGCCCTGTCCAGTGTCGACTCCGGCCAATGACCACAAGCCCTGTCCAGTGTCGGCTCCAGCCCGCGAACCCTGTCCAGTGTCAGCTCCGGCCAATGACCAGGAGTCCTGACTCCGGCCAATGACCACGAGCCCTGTCCAGTGTTGGCTTCGGCCCACAAGCCCTGTCCAGTGTCTGCTCCGGCCCACGAGCCCTGTCCAGTGTTGGCTCCGGCCAATGACCATGAGCCCTGTCCGGTGTCGACTCTGGCCCGTGAGCCCTGTCCAGTGTCGGCTCCAGCCAATGACCATGAGCCCTGTCTAGTGTCGACTCCGGCCAATGACCACGAGCCCTGTCCAGTGTCTGGTCCGACCAACAAGCCCTGTCCACTGTCGACTCCGGCCAATGACCACGAGCCCTGTCCAGTGTCGGCTCCGGCCAATGACCACGAGCCCTGTCCAGTGTCGGCTCTGGCCTTCTTCAATCTTCATTCCTTCCACAGCACGGGCCTGGCCCTCCATCCCGGCTCCGCTCCACCTCCCGCCTTCACTTTAGATTTAATGATATATTATGCATTACTCACATTAACCTGTTTAGTAGTTTTTAGTAGTCCTCTAGGAGGTATGAAAAAAATCTAAGTTACTGAATAGATAATAGTGGACAACCACATTCAATGGAGCGCTATAGTTTACTAATTTGTTAATCTGAGTTAGTAGTTTTGTAAGGGTTAATGCCCGACGAGGTGTCCATTGTCAGGTATTAATGGCCGACGGCGAGGCGTGAACCTACGGTTGCCTCCACCGAAGTTCATTAATACCTGACAATGGACACCTCGAAGGGCATTAACCCGCTTATACCATGGTCACTTGCCAAATAACACATTTTTAAAACATTAATTTATATTTTAATTAGTTTTACAATCGAAATCTAAAGTTTTTACAAATAACTTGGTTTCCCTGGTAACGCCTGACGGTTTATTTACTAGGTGTCCTCTATCACTTTTTAATGGACACCCTGCAGCCAATCAGAATCGAGTATTCACCCAGACCATAGTATAATATAGTGTAAATAGTGTGTTACGCATTAGTTCCTGTGTAGTTCAATTCATAATTGATGTATTCTAAAGTGTTACCATTTAGCTATATGGAGAATCTCATGGGGGAAGGTTTCAATCGAAACACATTGCAGTTCCTGTGTGTGCATGTGTAATTATGTATGCAACAAGCTAATTTTAACTGAATAAAGCCGCGTTTCCACCGAAATTACCCGGAACAATTTGTCCCAGGAACTTTTTTCCCAGGAACTTTTTTTGCCCCAGACCGGTTGCTTTCTGCGTTTACACCGCGGTCTAAAGTACCGGGAAGGTAAACTGCGCGCAACTGCTCCTCCCAGTCATCAGTTTTGAGTGCCACATTTATAATAAGTATGGAAGAGATTCAAACTGTGCTGCAGTTATGTATTGGTTTACTAACGAGGTAATTAACAAAACAAAATAGACGAGCACTGATACTAAAGCGTGTTCAGAAAGCTTGTATATGCGTATAAAATTAGACAACGTATGTTATCAGTTATTGTGAGATGCCTGGGACGAACGCGCAAAAATGTCCTCTTTCGCAAATACGCTTAAAAAAAAGCCTGAACCCCGTCTATCATTCATAAATAGTGAATAGTCTTGTAAATAGTTGTTTGTTACTAACCTCAAAGCGCTATTTCAATCCTGTTATAGTAAATTTGTAACATGGTTTGGAGTGCCTTGCAAAAGATGACAATGTGTAAACATAATGACTTAATAATAAAAGCTGTGGTAGAAAAGAGACGAGCACTGATAAAGCGTGTTCAGTAAGCTCGTAATGCTAATGTTAGATATAAAATTTGTATGTTATCAGCTATTGCGGACATTGACCGTGAGATGGCTGGGACGAACGCGCAGAAAGTTTCCTCTTCCACAAATACCCTTAATAAAGCCTGAAACTCGTCGCCAGTCCACCAGTTTTTTAAATTAAATTCCATATTTGCAGACAGACAACTCTTACTGCATGAAGCCACGACACGAACCGCAATAGATTTTTTTTTTAAAAGGGAGGTTAAAAATAAATAAATGCTGCGTGGAGTCATCCAACCAAAATGCGGCGTGAACACAACCAATCAGCTTGTGCAGCGCACAAGTCCCACCCCTGAAAGTTCCTGAACTTTGAAAAAGTACTACCTCATGAGCAGGGACTATCGGAGGGGGAAATATTTACCCGGAACTTCATTTAGACCCTGGTTCCTGCGGTATAAACACATCGAGTACCAGCCCAAAGTTCCTAGTTCCTGGGGAAAGTTCCTGCGGTGGAAACGTGGCTTAAGATGCAGTTTGAAGGGCATTCAAGATATACAAATGAATTAAACAAGTATAATATTTAAAATGACTTTTTTTTTTTTTTTTATACAGATCAATGTGTATGCCAGTTGCGACTGCAAAAAGGTTGATGGATTCAAAAATCGTTGTTGATGCTGTGCTGATCGGTGCAGTAGATAACACTGAGTTACATGGCATCAGCAATGTTACAGGTAACTTTGGTTTAACTAGGCTTTTTTATACAACTGAACTTAATACTGTTTTCATTGTCTGATTATTACTGCTAAATGTTTTGTTTTGAGGTGGCTGCTGTTTTAAGCCTGAAACGAGTAAAGCTGCCTTGCAGCTCTTTGAGATGGAAACTGTCTTGTCAATGGAACTAAGGAAGGAAAAGAAATTCTTTGATGCATCATCAATTAACAAAGTGGTATAGTATTTTGGATAACTTGTATTTCAGTCATATAGATTATATTTTAGTCATATAGATGTTCATGTAGTTTGCTAAAATGTGTGAAAAGAATGACAATAGACTGAAAACATGATGCAAAAAAAGTACAATTTTAAGCTTTGTCCATGATTGTTTTTATTGATGTATTTGACAGGATGACCTTAACATTTTCGGGACCTGTGGTTATGATGTCCAACCAGAGGTTAAATTACCTCCACAGATACACAACAAAGTGACACTGACAAAGAAGTAAGAGCTAACGTTGAATTCAAATTTGCTTGAGCTAAATTAAGCATAGAATTTCACCGTATTTTTTGGAGAATTTAGCGTTAATGTACAAGGACATTGTTTTATCAGTCTTAAATTAGAAATAAGTTCAAATTAAATTTTTTGAAGGAAATTTTTAAAGAAAATGTTTGAACATTGAAGGCACTAAACATACATTACTTGATTAAAAGTGTTTGATGTTTTGTCTGAATGTTTTCTTTTAATTCAAAATTTAAGGCCAAACCATTAAACTTCATTGCCTACTGTAATTTAGTGATTGGATTTCTTTACACTGAGTCAGATAAACTTAATGGGATTGCAATGTTCATCATGAGGTAAAAAATAATATTGTTTAAAAAATAATGAAAATGTAAGTGTCTCTCACATCTATGCAAAATTGATTGCAGTGCTTTGAAAAAGAGGATTGTGGAGTCCAAGACGGGCTTCTTTTTGGAGAAGGACAAGAGGATCTTGGAAGAGCTCAAGAATCTCCACTGTGACCCTCATCCGTTCTGCACAGTGCTGCCCTCCGAGGCAGATTTTGGTAAGAAATCAATGTTTAATATTAATAATAATGTATTAACTTACAATAATGGCTTGCATTAATTAAATAATTGAATAATAATTATCAAAATATATCATTTGTATTTGTGACTTCACAGTTCATCATGTAGTCTGATATATCAGATTGACTGACCGACAGAATCAGATTATTCTTACTTGCAGTAATTATGTTTACTGCAGGTTATCTGTTACACATTGCACTACACTACTGAGAAAAGACAATATCCAGACAGGCAACCAAATACTAGTATTCATGTACCTGCAATATGAGCTAGTGTGCTGTTAAATAATACAGGTTTTGTTCTTCAGCCTTCTGGAAGATTCTCATGAAAGGTCCGTCTGATACCCCGTATGAAGAGGGAGTCTTTGAGCTGTATTGTGAGTTTGGTTCTGAATACCCTGTGAAACCACCTCTCATGAGATTCGTCACCCCTGTATCCTTTTTCCCACTGCTGTCCTCACATGTGATTCATCCATACAAGATCTGATGAACTAAAAGATTGATTGAGTCTTCTTTCAGCAGTTCCAGATATGATATAGTAGGGCTGGGCGATATGGCTGAAAACTGTATCACGATATAAATGTTTCATATCAGTCGATACCGATAATTATTGATATTTTTATGACCTATTTAAAATAAGGACCAGGAGACAAATATATAACATTTAAACATTTTTTATTTTAAACTTAATCTTCCTCTGTTCATAATCCCCTCAGTTATAAAGGCAGAAATGTCAAAACAACCATGGAAAACACTCAAATAATTAAAATGTAAACATAAGTCTAAAATCATAATGAACACTTAACAATTATCTCTTAACATTAAGGTGCAAAATTAAAGAATACGTAAGAAATGCTTAATAAAGTGTAATAAAATAGTGCAAAGTGTTAAATATAAACAGAGAAACCGACGACGGTCTTGCGTAATTTACAGATGACATTGATCTGACTACGGTCAGACTTATAAAATCCCAAAAAACTGTCATACTGGCGAGCCGATTTTTCCTGTTTCAACAATCACTGCGGCACTCATTTTCCGCTTATCACTCCACGCCGTTTTTTGCTGAAGAATCCAACACGAGCCAACGATATGGTGCAACCATACTGTTACATGACCGAAAGCATTTTTTATTGATATTGATTACGTGTCAATATCGTTATACGAATGTGAGACAGAGTAAACTTGACGGCACTCGCAAGAAAATGGATAAGTAGCTACATAATAAAATTCACAAATATTACACCATTTAAAAAATACATAGGCTACTGAGTTACTAAAACAATCTTTGTCAAAGAATACACTTGTTTGTTCACAGTTTTAACGTTCTTGTTTCCATTTGTTTAATTTCAGGATCTGAGGTGAATTATATCCATTGTTGCTTTTACAGTTACAAAGCTGGAGCACTAAATAATATTCAAAGTCACATTTCACGCTTTTAACATTAAATAAAGCACATAAACAGTACCTGAGATTATCATTGCCACACTTTGTGTTTGTTGTTCCGGCGCGACGTCGCAGAAAAATAGAAACCGTTTCTAAATTAGAATCGTCGCGTGTCGCCGTCGCGCCTGGCTAGGACAAAAACTGATTAAAATGGAAAAGATACCTTTTATCGCGTGTCGCGGCGTCGCGTGAAGTTAGGACACGCTGTTAGCGTGTCACCCCCTACGTTGTTAGGTTACCACAGAGTGAGTGCCTTTGTTCATGCAAAGCCAAACTTGCTTCGCAACCTCTGGTTTCTTTTGACGAAGAAAAAATAAATGTATCGAACGTTTTATCGAACTCATTTTTTATTGATATTGATTACGTGTCTATCGCGATATATATCATTATCGTTTTATCGCCCAGCCCTATGATATAGACATTCATCTAGTTTAAACTCCACAAAATGAGAATTATCAATCAAGCATAACAATAAATTAACATAAATTAGTGGCATTTTCCCTTAACTTTTTTTTTTTACAAAGATTTACCATTGCAATGTGAACAATGTGGGAAGAATCTGTCACAACATATTTGATCGAAATTACTCGGCCCACATTACCATGAGAGAGATTCTGGATGCGATATTTGGGCTCTTGATCGCTCCTGAACCAGATGATCCTCTTGACAGGTAAATAGAACATATACGCTATAACAGGATTAAAGTTGTAGCTCTTTAGATTTTTCGTACAGTAGTCATGTAGTCAAAAAGTCATTATGTAAAAATTGTGCTATTTGTTAAGCATTTTGGCAGAAGAATTCCAGTCCAACAAACACAAATATGTGGAAGAAGCCAAGAAAAGTACAAAGATGTTTGCCAATTCCTCCTTGGATGACTTGGAAAAGGTAATTTCAAAACCGCAATTCAATGAAGTTTACAAACGCCTCCTTCCTACACTGTATAAAAGTATTGTTGGTTTAACTTAAAAAGGTAAGTTACCTGGTTGCCTTAAAATTGTGAGTTTGGTAAAAAAAAAAAAAAATTGAGTTAATACAACAAAGGAGATTTGGTTTAATAAATAGAAACTCAAAATATTGTGTTATGTGAACCAAATTAATTATCTAAGTTGATTTGACAAAAGATAAAATGTTGTGATAAAGCATGGAAATATGTTTTTCAGTGTACTACACTACCTTTTAATTTTTAAGTACAATCAACTTGTATGTTTAAGTCATTTTAAATTAAATTAAACTGATTTAAAAAAAGTTGAATCTTGTATAACAAAGTAGAAAATTGCTTAACTTACTTTGAAGCAATGTAAAAACATTGTCATAACTTATTGCTCATGTGTTTTACAGTGCAGTAACTACTAACTCATACATTTAAAATTAGCAAACCGTGATATACAGACACGCATGTGCTTGATTTTTACATCAATTTATTTTTTTACATAAAGAGTAAGTATATTCTTAATATTTTTTCTTTCTTTTCTAGAAATATGTAGGTCCAGAGTTGCAGAAAAATGTCACTCCTCCTACTTTGACTTGTCCTCTGTCACACAAGTTGTTTGTTGATCCAGTGAAAACTACAGATGGAATGGTGTATGAGCGCAGCGCTATTGAGGATCATCTGAAGCAGTAAGTTAACTTAAATGTTAACGATAAAATTATCTTTAAATATTAAGTAGATAGTTCTGGAATATTTTTTTTTTTTTCAGCGTTTAAAATTATGCTTTTTCTATGTTATATAAATAATTTCAGTTGGACAGATCTACATTACAGTAAAAAAATCCTATATCAAAGTACCTTATGTACTTTTGTGTGTGGGGGGAAAAATGGATGGTTTTATTTTACATTTTTGACTTGCATTATTATTTCAGGCATGGCAGTACTGATCCACTGACGGAAGATGTGCTACAGATATCACACTTGAAGCCAGACCTGAATACAAAGAAGGCTGTGAAGGAATATCGCATGGCACAGATTAAGGAAACGCCCGTTTAGGATGTTTCATTCATATGTACCATTATGATAATCTTGCAAATTATGAGAGCAGTTTGATTTGTTGTTATCCCTGCTTTGGACCCTTTGTTCTCAAGTTTTCTAAATAGGGAGCTTTATCTTAATATGTAAGATTTTACACTTTTTATTTCAGCAATATATTATAACATGTCTGTAATTCAACATGTTGATTTTGGTTTGATGTTGGTTTGTGTTATTTAATCTGTTCATGATTGCTGTCAGCTGTCTGTTAGTAACAATTGCTGAATCATAAATCAATAAAAGTAATATTAAAACTATGTGGGCAATTTTCTATTGACAGAATCAGATTTTCTATGTCAGTATCAGAATGTAGTTAATGCAATCTCTGCTAAATTACACACCCACAAAGAATAACAAAAAATATT
Source organism: Leuciscus leuciscus (assembly GCF_965113295.1). Classification (NCBI taxonomy): domain Eukaryota; kingdom Metazoa; phylum Chordata; class Actinopteri; order Cypriniformes; family Leuciscidae; genus Leuciscus; species Leuciscus leuciscus. Next base: position 33,370,275 of record NC_138725.1, on the reverse strand, counting down.
GCCTGCATGGGCAAATATTGTGTGGCATGAAGCTTATAGGATCTCACCACTATTATTAGACTCTAAAAATGCTGGATTGTTTTAACCCAAATTTGGGTCAAATATAGACAAACCAAACGTTGGGTTAAAAAAAAATAACCCAATTGCTAGGTTTGTCCATATTTGACCCAAATTTGGTGTTAAATAACCCAGCATTTTTAGAGAATAATTATAGTAAATGCCCATATCTTATGGAAAGCTGTTTTAACATTTAATCCTTAAAAATAGTATATATTTTCATTCTAGTACTTATTTTTTAGATACTAGGATATATTCCATTAGGTACTAGTACTTATTAATTTTCTACTAGTGTTTATTATTTGTTCTTCAGGTACTAATGCCTTTTTAAAGATACTAAAAAGTAAAGATACTTCTTATTCCAATAGTTTCTAATTTACTTGTTAATTATACTTGTTAAGAAAAATGAGAACTTGTAGGCCTACTTATTTTTTTTAGTTACTAGTAACTTTTTAGACTAAAGATATAATGAACTTAATAGGTAGTACTTTTTTAAATTCACATTTCTGCTCAGTATTGGGTGTAATAATTTTTTTTTTTAAACTCAGGAGAATAACCTAACTCAACCACATTGACGATACCGGACACCAAACTAGAGAAAATAAGGTCTTAAATACACGGGGAAACATAATAATTGACAGATGAACTTAATCAGTATATGTATATACACACATGAATCAATATATTTAAAATTAAACAAAATTCAAGGTTCCTACACCTTTTTTTACCATACTTTAAAACAATTAAGACAAACATTCAATGTATTTTTGAAAATAATGAAACCCACATTTGTAGGTATCATCAAAATTGGTCTGAAACTGTCAAACTTAAAGATTTCAGTGATTCTCAGATGTGATCAGCTAACAGCCCAATCAGAGATCAACAGCACTCTTATGTGATATTAATTAAATATTGGAAACATGATGAAAGCAGGTCGATCCAGACCTACAGGTGTAACTTTTACTGACTATTGACCGGTAAGATCCTCAGAGAGTCAATCCAACACCAGAAGAATGGAAAGAGTGTGTCAGTGAAGGTGGTTGTGAATGTGTGTAGATGTGTGTTAGTTACAGGATCAGAGAATGACACCGTTCCTCTGTCATAGTCCAGATCAACTCTCACACGCTCAAGATCCTGTTCAACACGAAAACCAAACTGATCCAGTTCATATGGATCATACTGCACACACCAGACATCCGTTTTAAAGAAAACATCTCTCTTCCTCTGGTTTGATGCTGTAGTTACTCCAAGACACCAGTATCGACTCTCTTTAACCTCCACATCCCAGCTGTGAGTTCCTGAGTTAAAACCCTCTGAACCCAGAACACAGTAATGCTCATCAAATCTTTCTGGATTATCAGGAAGAGTTTTTTGTGGGTTAGTTGTGTCGGATCTCACACTGGTCAGATCATCATACAGGGTGAGGAATGGATGAGCCGAGTTTGGATCCAGAATCACAGGAGCTGATGAGACACAATCAACAGATGCTTTTATTCTGATCTTCATATAATGATCAAGAGTGAACCATACACAGATTATTATAAATTATGACACTTGTCCTATGGATCAAACACATCAGACATTTTCCTCTGATCACTGTCAGTGTTTTTAGTTCCACACTCATTTTTATTATCAGTGTTTAATCGCATCAGCGACAAACATTAAGTGCCAAACGCGAAATGCGAAACGCAAGTAACTTTGTGAGCGGATCTCGACTCTTAAATGACTTGCGCCCGACGCAAATCAATGGGTTGGTCTGAAGTAGCTACATTCAGGGGCATAGGAATTATTTTGACATTGGGGGGGGGACATATTGGCCACTATGAATCAACGTCCATCCCACCACCATAATAGTAACATACAGTATGGTGACGTGGTAGGCTACAACATGTATGGAATCACAGACAGCAAATAAAAATCATCCAATCTGTTTATTATTAGACAAACACTGGAGTTGGGAAACAAAAGTGTACAAGCCCCCCTGTAATTGTGGGCAGAAAGGAGAGTGGCACTTTACAAGGCAAATATTTCATATGTAACACAGAGAAATCGATCGCCAGCTATGTAAAAAAAAAGTCGGTACCTCTAGGGGGGTCCAGGGGCATGCGGCAATTGTTTTCTGGAACTGCAAAATATCCAGTAGCACCTCAATGCAGTACATGAGATCCGGGGGGCGGAGTTGGATCCAGATATAAGGGGTGGAGATGGGTAGGTTTAGGGATCAGGGGGTGGAGATGGGTAGGTTTAGGTATATGCAAAGTGGGAGGAGTTGGATCTGGATCCGACTCCTCCCCGTGGATTTCGTGTTCTGCAGTGAGGACCATCTTAAAATATCACTTTGGGAACATTTGCACTGGAACACGCCTCCTCTTTTCGCTGAACCGCCCCCGGGAGCGCAAGTTCATTCCCTATTTACTGACGTGCGTCTGTAGAGGGAAAAGTCTGCTGTGCCTCGGGTGCAAAATAGGAATGATACATACGTCGGTGTACAAAGTCAATTGCGCTGGATGCAAGACAGGGCCCTTTATGTGTCTTTCAAATATTTGTCTCATCAAGAGAAACTGATAAACTGATATAAAAAATCTGATCATGTTCATTAGTTAAACTGGGTCTTAATGTGTGTGTATTTGTTTTAAAATATTTTGTTTCTGTGTGATGTGTTTGACTTGGTAATGAATAATCAATGATTTTAATGTTTTAAGATGTAATATTAAATGTGGTGTGAGAAACTGAAGCAGGTTCTGATAAACACATCACTATCTGAACAGACCCTCATCATTGTGTTTCTGAAACAGCACTTCTTCTAGAAACCCTTTCTAAATGGATTCAGGATTCATGAAAATCTTAGAAAAAAAGTTTGAACAATAAATCCCAATATACATTTTGACTGTTTCTAAGTGCAATTCTTGAAAAGTTCCCAAATATTTCCATAAGAATGTCTTAATAAATATTTTCTTATGGAAAATGTTGAGAAGTTTTGCAGTTGTCTGATTGTATGATCCAACTCACAAGGTTGGATTGTTTAATACAACAAATACATGAATCATCAAGTGGTAAATTTAACAATATATTTTATAATATAAAGATGTGATTGTTAAAATTTTGAATTTTTCTTAAGTTTTCTTCTTAATCTTTATATAAAGATTAAAGTTCTTCTCAATGTTGTGAATCTGGCCGCAGCTTTCTGATGAGATTATAAAATTAATACTTTTCTTCATGAACTTAAGAGACAGTCAGCAGTTCCTCTAGTAACACATTATAATGGAAAATTGAGGAACTTATAATACATATTGAAGTTCCTTGAGTTCACTATATTATATTTGAGCTTCAGTGTTTCAGTCTGAAGAATCACAAATGGAGCCTCAAGTATCTTTTCACTTTTACTCTGTTGAGTTTGTTCTGGACTTGAGTAGATGAAGGAAACAAAAACATTCTTGAAAAAGAATTAATATTCATTATATGCCAGAACTAGTATGATCTTCACTTGCTAAAAACTGAAATAATCTAGTACTGTCATGAAAACCCCATGCATGATTTCCAGTGTGTAACAGCACAGATCTTCTCCAGACTCACTGTATTGGACGATGTCCTGCATCTTCTTCCAGACTCTGAACGGCAGGTTGCCCAAGTATCGTGACACATGAATCAAAGCTCCAGAAGCCATCTGTGGATCCGGCTGTGAGATCTGGACTCTGGAAGAACATTCAGGAATCAGAACTGCAGTGGCTTTGGATCAGAACCAGAGAGACCAGAGACACCAGCAGATCACTCACCTTTCCATTGAGACTGGAAACTCCTGTAGAACAAACACACCATTTATCATCAAGAACTCAATCAATCAATCAATCAATCAATGATGTGAAATCAGACCTTCAGAAAGCAGACGTCACTGGCTTTCATCATCTCCTCCATCTCTTTGATTGTGTGTGAAATATCTGATATGTGTCTGTTCATCTTCTCCTTCATCATCTGCTTCTTCTGCTTCTCTTCCTCCCTCAGTGCAGTGATTGTAGCTTCTTCTTCATCTCTGAGAAACTGATGAAGCTTCTCAAACTGCTGTTTAATCTGACGCTCTGTGTGCTCAGCTTGAGACTGAAATCAAATCACATTCACTTCAATCATCTCAAAGACGCAACTGATTCTGGAGCAGCATGAAGAGTGAGTGTGGAAATGTGGGTTAGTTCAATACAACTTTAACTTTCTGAAGTACTAGTTCTGTAGTAGTAGATGTTCTGTGTCTGTAGTGTGAAAATACACATGAATCTCATCAGCCTCTCTTCACAAAACAACACTGTTTTAAATTGTGTTCTAGGAAGATTCATTTGTATATGATATCATTAAAAAATAAAGTAACTTAACTTTTAAGAAAACTTTTAAGATGTCAATTATTTATTTGAACAGAACATTACGTATTTTAGTTTTAAAAGACCTTACACAGAACCAACCCACCCCCCACCATGCCACACAATGATATTACCACTGACACTCTTGCATACCATTATTGGACTTTATTAACCACTATTAGTCCAAAAATAAATACACAGTATAAAATCAACTTAAATAAGGCTACAATGATAAATGAGACAATATAGACCTACAAATGTGTTAAATTATATTGTATATGAAATGTTTCTGTTATGTTAAACTTTTTTTTTTTACATAAACAATTGATAGTATACAATATAATTAGTAGGTCTTGTATAATTTATCATTGAATATATATATATATATATATATATATATATATATATATATATATATATATATATATATATATATATACATATATATATACACTCACCTAAAGGATTATTAGGAACACCATACTAATACTGTGTTTGACCCCCTTTCACCTTCAGAACTGCCTTAATTCTACGTGGCATTGATTCAACAAGGTGCTGAAAGCATTCTTTAGAAACGATGCCCAATTGGCACTAAGGGGCCTAAAGTGTGCCAAGAAAACATCCCCCACACCATTACACCACCACCACCAGCCTGCACTGTGGAAACAAGGCATGATGGATCCATGTTCTCATTCTGTTTACGCCAAATTCTGACTCTACCATCTGAATGTCTCAACAGAAATCGAGACTCATTAGACCAGGAAACATTTTTCCAGTCTTCAACTGTCCTATTTTGGTGAGCTCATGCAAATTGTAGCCTCTTTTTCCTATTTGTAGTGGAGATGAGTGGTACCCGGTGGGGTCTTCTGCTGTTGTAGCCCATCCGCCTCAAGGTTGTGCGTGTTGTGGCTTCACAAATGCTTTGCTGCATACCTCGGTTGTAACGAGTGGTTATTTCAGTCAAAGTTGCTCTTCTATCAGCTTGAATCACTCGGCCCATTCTCCTCTGACCTCTAGCATCAACAAGGCATTTTCGCCCACAGGACTGCCGCATACTGGATGTTTTTCCCTTTTCACACCATTCTTTGTAAACCCTAGAAATGGTTGTGCATGAAAATCCCAGTAACTGAGCAGATTGTGAAATACTCAGACCGGCCCGTCTGGCACCAACATCCATGCCACGCTCAAAATTGATTAAATCACCTTTCTTTCCCATTCTGACATTCAGTTTGGAGTTCAGGAGATTGTCTTGACCAGGACCACACCCCTAAATGCATTGAAGCAACTGCCATGTGATTGGTTAATTAGATAATTGCATTAATGAGAAATTTAACAGGTGTTCCTAATAATGTATACACACACACACACACACACACAATATATGTCATACAGGTTTTCTTTTCTTACTGGCTGAATGTTTTTTGTCCAAAATTTAATTCGATTGTTTTGATTTATAAAGATTTTTAAATCAGAAGTTAAAATCACAAAATTAAAAATAAATAATTACAAAAGCACAGCATACATTTTAACTGGTAAGATGAATCTGAGCTTAGTAATTGGCCTACAGTATATTAGCCTTCATTTGATTTACTCCATTACAATAGTCCCTTTACAGTTATTGCTATCATAAAAATACACTTGTAGGTTTAAAATTCTAAATAAGAGACATCTAATGTCCAAATTACAAATATTTTAGCATATATATATTTTATGTACTTTATTATATCTTTCAATTCAAACACATTTAACACAATTATACAAATGGACAGTTCCTTTAAAGATATAATATCTTCCCCCAATAAATATTCCTTATTTTTCCTTCTACTTTTTTCCTTTCTTTTTTTTTTTCCTTTTGTGATAATACCCACCAACACATTAAAAATGCATAATTAGAACAATAACCAATAAGTACAAAGTTAGGCACTTTTACATATAAAAAAATGGGGAAAAAGACAAAAAAATATATAAATAAATATTAATACAAATTAAATATTCACATATGTATATCAAACTCTCATAATATACTGATTGGCTTCATCACTGTCTCCTCTCCACCAGTAAGCTGGTGTGTGGTGAGCGTTCTGGCGCAATATGGCTGCCGTCGCATCATCCAAGTGGATGCTGCACATTGGTGGTGGTTGAGGAGATTCCCCCATCTATGTAAAAGCGCTTTGAGGTCTCAGAAAAAGCGCTATATAAATGTAACGAATTATTATTAATTATTATTATAATTATTACATAATTCCTAATAAGTTATTCAAGTAATATTATTTAAATATGAAATAATAACAGTATTAAATAAATAAATAAAATAAAAAATAACTAGAATTAAAGGGAGGGAGTGAGGGTTATATAAAAAGTACACTGTTAAAAATTGCTGTAAAACAAATTGCCAAATTTTACAGTAACATGCTGTGTTCCATTAAAACAGCAATATACCACAGAAAAAAAATGCATTCTGGGTGATATTTGTTGTTTTCGGGAAAGTAAATGGGGTAAATCAAATGTAGGCTAATATACTGTAGTCAATTAATAAGCTCAGAATCATCTTACCCAAGGGCGTAAATTTCATCTTAATGTTGGGGGGAACAATAAACATAACATTCCTCATTACGATACGAAGAGTTCAGATGCAAAAGCCTCTAAGTGCCATCTGAAATTTTCTCCTAGAATGATCATTTTTATAAAGCTTGTATAAGTTAAGTAATTTCACTTAAATGACAAATAATAGGTCATTTAAAAATGATCATTCTAGAAGAAAATTTCAGATGGCACTTAGAGGCTTTTGCATCTGAACTCTTCACTTTAAATGTAAAATTAAAACCGCCAGTAAGTGGCAGCAATTCATTGTCATTGAGATTCAACTGTTGGGGGGAAAAGATGAGTACAGTTGCAGGTTATTACCTGCACTCTGCTATAACAGTTTTGAACTTCAGCTGTTTGTGGCTGTACTGGATTCTCCTGTGTTGTGTGCAGTTATTTATCGCCCACCAAAACTGAATAAGAATTTTATTTGCGATTTTTCTGAGTTTTTAGCTGATGTTGTTCCTAAATACGATAAGCTCCTTGTGTGTGGGGACTTCAATATCCACGTATGTTGTCCCTCAAACTCACTTGCTATTGATTTTAAAACACTGCTGAACTCTTTTGGCCTAACCCAATGGGTGGAAGGGTCGACACATCATCACGGCCACACATTGGACCTCATAATCTCATATGGGCTTTCAGTTTCACTTGAAGATATATCAGAAACTGGTATCTCAGATCACTTCCCCATTAGGTTTGAGATCAGTGTTTGTCCACCTGCTAACAACCGCATCTCATCAGTTGCTAGGCGCCGTTGCATCACCTCCTCTTCACCTGGAGAGTTTGCGTCTGCATTCGTGAGCTCACAGTTTTATGCAATGAATGGACTAGTCTCCTCCTCTTCTCCAGATGATGTTCTTTCAGTTTTCCATTCAACAAGTACTGAAATCCTAGATGCTATTGCCCCTGTTCGGAACAAATCCATTAAACCTAAGGTTGATCCCTGGCTAAATGACACCACAAGGGCCCTTAGGCAACAATGTAGACAAGCTGAACGAAGGTGGAAGAAAGACAATTTACATGTCTCTCTGGGTTTATTAAGGGACAGTGTTGCCGCATATCAGAAGGCGGTGAAGGTGGCAAAAATGCAACATCTCTCTTCGATCATTGCTAACAGTTGCAATGAACCTAGAGTGTTATTTAATACTATAAACTCTGTTGTAAATCCATGCACCGCTGATCCAACTGAGGTTTCTATTACTACATGTGAGAAATTTCTTTGTTATTTTACTGACAAAGTAGCATCTGTAAGGCAAAACTGCGGGGCTAATTTTGACGTGCTTGTATCTGGTGTCCCTGGGCGCTCTGCAATGCTGGAGGAATTTAAACCAGTTTCTCTGACGCAGCTCTCTGATATAGTACAACATTTGAAGCCAACTTTTTGTCCTTCAGACATTGTCCCAGCCAGGATAGTGAAGGATGTTTTTAATAGCACCATTGGGCCAAGTCTACTCACTTTTTTAAATCTGTGTCTTAGTGTAGGTTCTGTCCCGGCTGCATTTAAACATGCTGTGGTCAGGCCCCTACTTAAGAAGCCAAATCTTGACCCTACAGTGTTGTCCAATTTTAGACCTGTCTCTCATCTGCCGTTTCTGTCAAAAGTTTTGGAAAAAGTTGTTTCTTTACAGTTACAAGCCTTTTTGCAACAGAACTCTGTGCTTGAAAAGTTTCAGTCTGGTTTCAGATCACGCCATAGTACCGAGTCTGCTTTACTGAGAGTACATAATGATATCGCCCTGTCTGTAGATGCCGGTAATCCAGCTGTTTTGGTGCTTTTAGACCTCACAGCGGCGTTTGATACGGTGGACCACGCAGTTCTCCTGTCTCGCCTTGATGACTGTGTAGGCATTCGAGGTTCGGCACTTAAATAGTTTAGCTCCTATCTGGCAAATAGGAGTTTCTCTGTTATGATAGGTGACTGCTCTTCGTCAGCTGCTCCACTCTCTTGTGGGGTACCCCAGGGTTCAATTCTGGGACCAATCCTGTTTTCCTTATATATGCTTCCATTAGGGGCAATTATAGGAAAGCACAACCTGTCTTTTCACTGTTATGCAGATGATCTGCAAATTTATTTCCCTATGCAATCGAAAGATAATATGGTGTTAGACTCCCTTCTGGACTGTATTAAGGATATCAAGCTGTGGCTGTCACAAAACTTTCTTAGCTTAAACGAAGCTAAAACGGAGTGCATAATTTTTAGTAACTCCCCTAATGGTCCATCGGTTAGTTTAGGAACCATGGCATCATTCCTGAAGCCAGCTGTTAAAAACTTGGGGGTTACTTTCGATTGTAACTTAAATTTTGACAAACAAATCACAAATGTTGTAAGAATGAGCTTCTTCCAGCTTCGTCTTCTGGCTAAAGTTAAGCCTTTTCTTAACAGGCATGATCTAGAAAAGGCAATTCATGCTTTTATTAGTTCGAGGCTGGACTATTGTAATGCTCTCTATGTTGGTTTGAAGCAAACCTCCATAGCTCGTCTTCAACTTGTGAAAAATGCGGCTGCTAGGTTTTTAACAAACACATCTAGGCGGGCACATATCACGCCCGTCCTTTTTACTCTTCATTGGCTTCCTGTGCGTTTTAGAATAGAGTTTAAGATTTTACTGTTTGTTTTTAAAGCCTTAAATGGCCTGGCACCTGAGTATTTAGCTGAGATTTTAACCGTGCGTGACCATGGCAGAGTGTTGCGGTCTTCTAATCAATTGGTTTTAGAAGTGCCAAGGTCACGATATAAACGGTGGGGTGATCAGGCGTTCGGAGTTGCTGCACCAAGACTCTGGAACAAATTACCGCCTGATATTCGTATAATTACAGAGGAAACTACTTTTAGGTCTAAACTTAAAACATACCTTTTTAGAATGGCATTCAATACCCAGTAGTGGTGAGACATTTTGTTGTCGGAGCTGATTTTTTAATATTTTTTTATTTTATTTTTTTTATTATTCTAAGTTGTTTTGTGTTGTTTTTATCCCTTGATGTAAAGCACTTTGGATACCTGTAGGTTGTTGAATAGTGCTATATAAATAAATGTTGATTGATTGATTGATTGTTGAACTGATTCATTCAAAAAGCTTATTCATAATTCAGTAAGGAAATACATTGTGTGTTTCTCAGAGACGCAAATACAGTGCTGTGGCTTAGTTTTCAACTATTTTCGTATTGGCGAAATAGAGTTAAAACAGGCAATAGACTATGGTGTCTAAAAGTCACTTAACCCTTTAAGTGTCACCCCCCTTTTTTTTTTTTGAATAGACATGAAAATGCACATTTCGAACTTAAATGGTTGTAATTAAAGAATGCTTTGGAATATAGACGTAAAATTGGTCTTGTTTTAAAGAAGAGATTTGGCAGATTTTTGTAGAAGTGAAATAAATTAAGAAAGTGAAACAGAAAAAAAGTTATATAAGTTTAAGTTTATGAAAATGTAAATTATTCATATTTTATATAAAATATATATTTTTAAAACCTGGGCGACTCAAAAAATTAGCTTTCAGTAAGATTTTGTTTGGGCGCAGTACCAAACATTTTCACTAAGTGACAACCAGACTCCATTACTGCCCATATAAGGACACCTCCATTTCCATATGTGGTTTGAGTGATCTGAACAATTATTTCCACAATTTTCATACAATTTATGAAGTAGACATTCTAGTCAGAAGTAGTATGGGAAGTTTGGCAGATTTTGATATGAATTCAACCTCTAAGAAACACATAACACGTATGTGCGCTAGCTCGCTGCCACATCACAAATGTTGAATAGATTAGTCCTTTAACACTGCTTCAGTTTTAGTGTATTACATAACACATTGGTGTACTTAAAGGTCCAGTGTGTAAGAAATTCTCCCATCTAGCGTTGAGATAATATATCGCAATCAACTCTCTCGCGCCACGCAGTTCAAAGTACGTATTACAGGTACGGTAGCCTTCACAAAAGGCGAAAATGCGAAAGGCGGAGCAGTAGGCAGTATATCCTGTATGTCCCTTACCGGCTAATGTATTTCATGATGGTGCCTGAATATGGAGCATCTTCCACCATTTATGCATGTGTAAATATACAATTTCAAGCCTACAGAAATACTTGGAATTGATGGTGGTGGTAAATATTCATGAAAAAGGACACGTTTCTGAACAGGCAACACAGATTTTGATAATGAACTACTAAAAACGTTACACACTGGACCTTTAACATAAACATTTCATATATAATATGAACACTTTTGTAGGTCTGTATTGTATCATTTATCATTGTATACTTATTTAAGTTGATTTTCTGTATAGTGTATATTTATTTTTGGACTGATAAAATCGATCCTCACCTCTATGTGTTGAATTGTTTTCCAAAACTGTTTCTGAATGTTTTTCTTGTGTTTAGGTTTCTCTTGTAAGGACTTCAGTGCTGTATTGAGCTCCTCCTAGAATTTAAAGTGAAAATCTATAAGATATGGAGATTTAATATGATTACAGAGAGATTTCTATGTAATACATAAGCTTAAAGGAATAGTTCACCCAAAAATGAACATTCTGTCATTAATTACTCACCCTGATGACGTTCTAAACCCGTAAAGGTGATGATACGGGGAAACTTTTTTGAGCAATGTTGCCTAGCAATTGTTGCTTGAGCACTTTCCCATTGAGAATGGCCAACAAATTTCACATTTCTATCTGGATACTTTAGATCGGTCATGGGACCTGCTGTGTCTCACCTGATTACCCATTGATGGCAAAATTGCTCAAAAAGTTGCCCAGTCACAAACCTTAATACTTATGAACCTTAGCAAAAATGAAGATCTTTTTGATGAAATCTGAGATCTTTCTGTCCCTCCATAGCAGCTACACAACTACCATTTTGACGTTTCAAAAAGTACATAAAGAGATAGTAAAACAAATCCATATGAATTGAGTGGTTTAGTCCAACATTTTTAAAAGACTCGATTGCTTTATCTGTGGTTCCCAACCTATTTTTACAGGAGACCCCTATTTTAGCATTCAAAATCCTTAATGCAATGTGGACAGAGTTTCACAAACAAAAACACAGAGGCTGAATGAAAATGTAAATCTACCATCTGTCTTGAAATTTTTTAAGCGTGGTAGTTGTTTAGCTGTCAATGGAGGGACAAAAATCTCTCACTTCATTTGTGTTCTGAAGATGAACGAAAGTCTTATGGGTTTGGAACGACATGAGGTTGAGTAATTAATAACATAATTTTAATTTTTGGGTGAACTATCCCTTTAAGTGTTTATCCTCATATTAAAATCCGTCTTACCTTGTATGATGAAACCACTTCACCGATGGGTCTGAATTTATGATTGTCGTGTTTCTGTGAATCTCTACACACTAAACACACAGGCTGTTTGTCCTCCAGACAGAAGAGTTTGAGTTTCTCACTGTGTAAACTGCAGATCTCCTCAGACTCTGATGAACGCCTCTCATTTCTCTCCTTCAGGAACGACTCGCACAAGTTTTTTAACACAAGATTACATGGAGGATCATCTCTTGAGGATCTTCTCCTGCAGACAGGACACTCCTGAGTGTTCTTGGTTCTCCAGAACTGTTGAAGACACTCTTTACAGAAACTGTGACTACATGATAAAAGAACAGGAGCCTTGAAGATTTCACGACACACGGGACAAGAAAAATCATCTTCAGATAGTGAAGCCATTTTCTCTGTTCGAGATCCAGCAATCTGAACTTTGCTCTCACTTTCTGAATCAATGTTTCAAAAAAGATAAACCACAAAGATCAGTTCAGAAACAAATGTTTCAAATCCGTCTTTAAAGTGTTTCCTCATAGTTCTTTATCGATTGCTGATTCTTCATTGCTTTTGTCAAGACATTAAAGTCAGTATAACAGAAAGGAGAAATAAGTCAGTCTCTTCCTGATAAGTGTTGTAAGAGTGTCGAGTTCCTGATCACATGGTTGTGTTTTATAATCTTTCCCTCACACACTGTGGCCTCAAAGCTTGACCTTTGTCACTGAGCGATTGATATGTCGAGATAAAACACACACCCCTCATTTGCACACGGATTAAGAAATGTAGAAGTGTGAAAATAAAATAAATGTATAAATATATGCATAAAGACATAAATGGAAAATATGCATAATACAAAAATACCAATACAAAGTCTTCAGATTAACTAGAAAGCTTCAGTGGTGTAACGGTCACCAGCTGGAGTGCCCTTGAGAGCCACCAGAGGGCACTCCACATAAGACTCTCATATTCACTCACAGACTACATTTCCCATCCTGCATCTACCTGGACTGATTACTTCATACACCTACACTGCATTATTCACCTGCACTGTTCCTGATTACAGTCACATCTGATCCTCATTCTATGGACTATTTATGTCTCACACATTCTCACCCTCACTGCGAAGTCTTGTTTTACTGTTACTACATTTCTGAGCGTTATTTACCTGTGTTTGATTCTTGTTTTGCTGACCTTGGACTGTTTCACCGTTTCCTGATCGTTTCTCTGCCTGGCCTGACTCGGATTGTTTATTGGACTCTGATTATTGCTGCCTGCCCTGACCTCTGCCTGTTCTTTGAATATTCTCTGTGTTTCCTCCTTTGATCTGTTCGCTGTTGATGACCCTGCCTGTATGACTCCTCTGTAAATAAACTGCATTTGGATCTTCACCTTCGAGTCTCGGAGCCGTTTCGTAACAGAAGACTTCGCCGAAATATGGATCCAGCAGCTGTCAGTAATGGAGCTCTAATAAGATGGCTATCTTCCATGTATCAGGATGGTCAACCCATCGAGAGGTATGTGAGGGATTTTCTGGCTTGCTGTCACTTAGCGTCATTAGATGACACCCAGCTCATGGACCTGTTTTGGAGTGGACTGGATGAGGAGATTGCTCAGATGATGCCGGATGACAATACCGGCTGGACCCTAGAAGGGTATATCCACCTGGCCCTTTCCTTGAGCAGTTTGGCATTTACTGTGGGCTTGGCTGATGAAGAACCCTGCAAGCTCACAGTACCCCCCGAGCCTGAATCAGTTCATGTCCCATCCGTCCAGCCTGAGAAGCTTCTCATCATGCCAACCATCAAGCTGGTCACCGGATCTGTCTATTACCGTCCAGGACTGGTATCCAGTGTGGCCGATTCCCCGCTGAGGTCAGCACGTGTTGCCATAAGGGCCATCGTGCATGAGTCTCGTCCCGCCGAGACTATCCTGCCTAAATCTTGTTTCGCCGAGACTGTCGTACCTGAGTATCTTCCCGCCGAGCCAGAGCCAGAGCTTCACGTTAGTCCTGCCGAGCCAGAACTTCACGTCAGTCCTGCCGAGCCAGAGCCAGAGCCTGCACTGTCACGATACGGTCAAGAAACATAAACGAGGACTCAAATGCAGCAAAACAAGATAAGACTTTAATTAACAAAACAAGCAAAAAGGTACAAACAAAACTCCCACGTGGGGGAAAACACTAGAACAAAACTTAAACAGATCAAAACACTAGGAACAAAACACAAGAACATTAGACAACGTAACAGCACAGTACAACAGACACAAGGAGACTAAATAGGGAGGCAAACAAAAGGTAACGATGACAACAGGTGGAATTAATTAAACCAATAACAAGATAACAAGAAGGGCGGGGCTAACAATGAACACGAGCACATGGCTCAACATAACAAACACCCAAGTGCAAAACAAGACAGGACAAACTTGTGACATAACCCCCTCCTTAAGGAGCGGCTACCAGACGCTCCACTAGGGACGGGAGGGACAGACCAGGGCGGGACGGGAGGGACAGACCAGGGCGGGACGGGAGGGACAGACCAGGGCGGGACGGGAGGGACAGACCAGGGCGGGACGGGAGGGACAGACCAGGGTGGGACAGGGGGAACAGGAAAGACAGACCAGGGTGGGACGGGAGGGACAGACCAGGGTGGGACAGGGGGAACAGGAAAGACAGACCAGGGTGGGACAGGGGAAACAGAAAAGACAGACCGGGGTGGGGCAGGGAAAATGGACAGTTCTGGAGGCCAGGGCGGAACAGAGAGTCCATCGGGCGGCCAGGGCGGAGCAGACTCTCCCTCGGGCGGCCAGGGCGGAGAAGACCCCTCGGGCGGCCAGGGCGGAGAAGACCCCTCGGGCGGCCAGGGCGGAGAAGACCCCTCGGGCGGCCAGGGCGGAGAAGACCCCTCGGGCGGCCACGGCGGAGACTCCACTGGCTCAGGAACTGGAACGGACTCCACCGGCTCAGGAACTGGAACGGACTCCACCGGCTCAGGAACTGGAACGGACTCCACCGGCTCAGGAACTGGAACGGACTCCACCGGCTCAGGAACTGGAACGGACTCCACCGGCTCAGGAACTGGAACAGACTCCACCGGCTCAGGAACTGGAACAGACTCCACCGGCTCAGGAACTGGAACAGACTCCACCGGCTCAGGCACTGGACCTGGCACCACCGGCTCAGGCACTGGAACTGGAACTGGCACCCCCGGCTCAGGAACAGACACCACCGGCTCAGGAGCAGACACCACCGGCTCAGGAGCAGACACCACCGGCTCAGGAGCAGACTCCATCGGCTCAGGAACTGGAACAGACTCCACCGGCTCAGGAACTGGAACAGACTCCACCGGCTCAGGAACTGGAACAGACTCCACCGGCTCAGGAACTGGAACAGACTCCACCGGCTCAGGCACTGGACCTGGCACCACCGGCTCAGGCACTGGAACTGGAACTGGCACCCCCGGCTCAGGAACAGACACCACCGGCTCAGGAGCAGACACCACCGGCTCAGGAGCAGACACGGCTCAGGAGCAGACACCACCGGCTCAGGAACAGACACTGGCTCCGGCTCAGGAACAGACACTGGCTCCGGCTCAGGAACAGACACTGGCTCCGGCTCAGGAACAGACACTGGCTCCGGCTCAGGAACAGACACTGGCTCCGGCTCAGGAACAGACACTGGCTCCGGCTCAGGAACTGGAACAGACACCACCGGATCAGGCATAAGAACTGGCTCCGGTTCAGGAACAAACACTAAAGGTTTGAAAGGCGTCTCCAGGATCCGAGCTAAACGCTCTAAATAGCCGGTCAGTGCCCCCCCGGCCATGAGAATGGGAATTTCCTGATCTGTCTCCAACTGGGCAGACGTGGCTAGAACCATCTCTGGCTGGGCAGATGTAATCTGAACAGTCTCAGACTGGACAGACGGGACATGAACAGTCTCTGGCTGGGCAGACGGGACGTGAACAGTCTCTGACTGGGCAGACGTGACGTGAACCGTCTCTGACTGGGCAGGCGTGACGTGAACAGTCTCTGACTGGGCAGGCGTGACGTGAACGGTCTCTGGCTGGGCAGACGCGACATGAACCATCTCTGGCTGGGCAGGCGTGATATGAACCTTCCCGGGAACCTCCAGGATATTAAACAGCGTTGAAAAATAATTCAACAATGTTTCAGCAGTCGTCATGTCAGGGGACACAGACTCGGCAGGCATAACATGAACAGTCTTTGGCTGGGCAGACGTGACATGAACGATCTCTGGCTGGGCAGGCGTGACGTGAACAGGCTCGGTGGCGGCCATCTTGTCGGAAGACACAGGCTCGGCAGACGTGACGTGAACACTCTCGGCGACAGCCATCTTGTCCGAAGACCCAGGCCCGGCGACGGCCATCCTGTCCGAAGACACAGGCTCGGCAGGCGTGACATGAACAGGCTCGGCGGCGACCATCTTGTCGGAAGACACAGGCTCGGCAGGTGTGACATGAACAGGCTCGGCGACGGCCATCTTGTCCAAAGACACAGGCTCGGCAGGCGTGACGGTCTTTCTTCTCCTCCTGCGTCTTGAAGCCCCCGAACTCTGGACCACCGGCACTGAGATCACTGGAACCCTCGGCGTTGGAACCACGGGAACAGGTGATGAAGGACGCTCGGGGCTGAACCTCGCCGGTCCGTGGTCAAAGAATGACCAAACTGGAGAATACTGTCGGTGCTCACCTCTCGTATCTCCTCCCCTACGTCCTCCACGAGTTCCCCTGAATTTAGCCAGCCTGGTTCCTCTAAACTCCTCTCTGTCCCATGTGGTAGAAGAAAGCCCGCGATAATCCATGCTGCTGAGTCCTCAAATGGCTGTTACGTTCTGTCACGATACGGTCAAGAAACATAAACGAGGACTCAAATGCAGCAAAACAAGATAAGACTTTAATTAACAAAACAAGCAAAAAGGTACAAACAAAACTCCCACGTGGGGGAAAACACTAGAACAAAACTTAAACAGATCAAAACACTAGGAACAAAACACAAGAACATTAGACAACGTAACAGCACAGTACAACAGACACAAGGAGACTAAATAGGGAGGCAAACAAAAGGTAACGATGACAACAGGTGGAATTAATTAAACCAATAACAAGATAACAAGAAGGGCGGGGCTAACAATGAACACGAGCACATGGCTCAACATAACAAACACCCAAGTGCAAAACAAGACAGGACAAACTTGTGACATGCACTTCACGCCAGTCCAGCTGAGCCCGCACTTCACGCCAAATCTGCTGAGACCAAAGCAGTATGCGTCATGCCCGCCAGCACAAAGTCTTCACCGCTGGTCCCGTCCAGCACTGAGCCCTCTTCACCGCTGGTCCCATCCAGCACCGAGCCTTCACCGCTGGTTCCGTCCAGTTCAGAGTCGTCTTCGCCGCTGGTCCTAGCCAGCTCAGAGTCCTCTTCACTGCTGGTCCTGCCCAGCGCTCAGCCTTCTTCGCCACTGGTCCTGCCCAGCTCAAAGCCCTTGAGCTGGTCCCGTCAAGCTCAGAGCGCACTGATCCTGATCCAGAGACTGTTCACGTCACTTCTGCCGATCCAGAGACTGAGCTTCACGTCACTTCTGCCGATCCAGAGACTGAGCTTCACGTCACGTCAGCCGATCCAGAGACTGAGCCTCACGTCACGTCCGCCCGTCAAGAGTCTCGTCCCGCCGAGACTGAATCTGTTCCTCTTCCTCTTTCCACGCCTGTGTCTTCGGACAAGATGGCCGACTCCACGCCTGTGTCTTCGGACAAGATGGCCGACTCCACGCCTGTGTCTTCGGACAAGATGGCCGACTCCACGCCTGTGTCTTTGGACAAGATGGCCGAAACCACGCCTGTGTCTTCGGACAGGATGGCCGAAACCACGCCTGTGTCTTCGAACAAGATGGCCACCGCCGAGCCAGTGTCTCAGGACAAGATGGCCGCCGCTGAGCCGGTGTCTGTCCCTGAGCCGGTGTCTGTTCCTGTCCCTGAGCCGGTGTCTGTTCCTGTCTCTGTGTCTGTTCCTGTTCCTGAGCCGGTGTCTGTTCCTGTGCCCTGGCCGCCTGAAGGGTCGTCTCCCCCCTGGCCGCCTGAAGGGTCGTCTCCGCCCTGGTCGCCTGCACAGCCGTCTCCGCCCTGGTCGCCTGCACAGCCCGCTCCGCCCTGGTCGCCTGCACAGCCTGATCCGCCCTGGCCTTCCGCCCTGCCGGAGTCTTCAGGTCCTCTTCCGCTGCACGGGCCTGGCCCTCCATCCCGCCCCCGGGTCCGCCTCCGCTCCACCTCCCTCCTGAACAGTTTTAGGAGCGTCTGGAATCCGCTCCTTAAAGGGGGGCTATGTAACGGTCACCAGCTGGAGTGCCCTTGAGAGCCACCAGAGGGCACTCCACATAAGACTATCATATTCACTCACAGACTACATTTCCCATCCTGCATCTACCTGGACTGATTACTTCATACACCTACACTGCATTATTCACCTGCACTGTTCCTGATTACAGTCACATCTGATCCTCATTCTATGGACTATTTATGTCTCACACATTCTCACCCTCACTGCGAAGTCTTGTTTTACTGTTACTACATTTCTGAGCGTTATTTACCTGTGTTTGATTCTTGTTTTGCTGACCTTGGACTGTTTCACCGTTTCCTGATCGTTTCTCTGCCTGGCCTGACTCGGATTGTTTATTGGACTCTGATTATTGCTGCCTGCCCTGACCTCTGCCTGTTCTTTGAATATTCTCTGTGTTTCCTCCTTTGATCTGTTCGCTGTTGATGACCCTGCCTGTACGACTACTCTGTAAATAAACTGCATTTGGATCTTCACCTTCGAGTCTCGGAGCCGTTTCGTAACAAGTGGCGCTCCAGGACCGAAGCTGCCCATCCCTGACGTATACTGAAAATAATAAAAGACTCAAGACACTTTGTGTTTTATTGCACTTTATTTTTTGATAAATTAAGTTACATTGTCATAACTTATTGCTCATATGTGTTTTACAGTGCAGTAACTACTAACTCATACATTTAAAAACAGCAAACCGTGATATACAGACACGCATGTGCTTGATTTTTACAGTACTATCAATTTATTTATTTTTTACATAAAGAGTAAGTATATTCTTAATATTTTTTCTTTCTTTTCTAGAAATATGTTGGTCCAGAGTTGCAGAAAAATGTCACTCCTCCTACTTTGACTTGTCCTCTGTCACACAAGTTGTTTGTTGATCCAGTGAAAACTACAGATGGAATGGTGTATGAGCGCAGTGCTATTGAGGATCATCTGAAGCAGTAAGTTGTATTAATCTGGAATGTTAACCATAACAGTATATTTAAATATAAAGCAGATTATTCTGGAATATATATTTTTTTTTTCTCCCAGGATTAAGTTGATGCATTTACTAGATATAACTGATATTTTCAATTGGACAGATCTACATTAGAAACATATGATATCAAAGTACCTCTGTGGACTATTGTGTGGGGGGGGGGGGAAATTGAAGGGGTTTTTTTGACATCTTTGACTTGCATTATTATTTCAGGCATGGCAGTACTGATCCACTGACGGAAGATGTGCTACAGATATCACACTTGAAGCCAGACCTGAATACAAAGAAGGCTGTGAAGGAATATCGCATGGCACAGATTAAGGAAACGCCCGTTTAGGATGTTTCATTCATATGTACCATTGTGATAATCTTGCAAATTATGAGAGCAGTTTGATTTGTTATTATCCCTGCTTTGGACCCTTTGTTCTCAAGTTTTCTAAATAGGGGACTTACTAATCTTAATATGTAAGATTTTACACTTTTTATTTCAGCAATATGTTATAACATGTCTGTAATTCAACATGTTGATTTTGGTTTGATGTTGGTTTGTGTGCTTTAATCTGTTCATGACTCGCTGTCAGTTGTCTGTGAATTACAAATCAATAAAAGTAATATTAAAACTGTGGGCAATTTTATATTAACAGAATCAGGTTTTTCTATGTCAGTATCATAATGTAGTTAATGTAATCTCCCCTAAATTACACACCCACAAAGAATAACTACAAATATTGCCTGCATGGGCAAAAATTGTGTGGCATGAAGCTTATAGGATCTCACCACTATCATTACACTCTTAAAATGCTGGATTGTTTCAACCCAAATTTGGGTGAAATATGGACAAACTCATCCGTTGGGTTAAAAAAATTAACCCTTTTGCTAGATTTGTCCATATTTTACCCAAATTTGGGTTAAAACAACCCAGTATATTTGAGAGTGTATAATAAATGCCCACATCTTATGGAAAGCCGTTTTAACATTTAATCCTTAAACAAAGTGTCTATTTTCATTCTACTACTTATTTTTTAGATATTAGTATATATTCCATTAGGTACTAGTACTTATTAATTTGCTACTAGTGCTTATTTGTTCTTCAGGTACTAATGCCTTTTTAAAGATACTAAAAAGTAAAGATACTTCTTATTCCTTATTATTAGTTTCTTTTTAATTATACTTAAGAAAAATTTGAACTAGTAGGCCTACTTATTTTTTTTAGTTACTAGTAACTTTTTAGACTAAAAATAGCATGAACTTAATAGGTACTAGTACTTTTTAAATTTACATTTCTGCTAAGTATTCTAATGTCACGTGTGGGTGTAATAAAGTGAACAAAAAAGGATTGGAGAAACAAAAACAATCTTTAATAAATCCAAAACAGAAAACTCAGGAGAATAACCTAACTCAACCACATTGACGATACCGGGGACAGAACTAGAGAAAATCAGGGCTTAAATTACGGGGAGACATATCGATTTACAGATGAACGAGATTATATATATATATATATATTTAAAATTAAACAAATTTCAGGGTTCCTACACCTTTTTTTCCCCATGCTTTAAAACAATATCAAGACAAACATTTAATGTCTTTTTGAAAATACCAAAGAAATCATGCAATCCCACATTTGTTAATTTATACAAGGTATCATTAAAAATTGGTCTGAAACTGTCAAACTAAAAGATTTCAGTGATTCTCATGAATCACTAAACAAATTATTTAACCTCTATAACTGAAATAATTATTCATTTACAACAAATATTGAAAATGTGCATGTTATACTATTATACAATTTTCATGTGAAAATGAACGAAGTGACACACTTCACTGAAATAATTGGGTAAATGGCGATTAACCTAAAAATGTGACCCCTAAAATAGGCGGGGATTCGCAACACATCAGTGTTTCGCATTGGTCATGATCTATTATTGAACAGTTGATTAAGTATTGTGTAATGAATAAAAATGTATATAAACCATAACTTTTTTCATAATTATTTCAGGCAATTACAATTTTAAAATTCCCTGATATTTGCAGCTTTTCCATGTTTGAAGTCCTGAAAATATCTGGATATATTGAGACTAAAATTTGTGATTTGATATTAACTTCACCTCAGCAGACAAGATGGGACGGACCCTATGAACACAATTATTTTACAAATGTATTAATCTTAGATGAATGAACTTTCTAACTACTTGTTTATTGATCTGTAGTATAACAGCAATATGAGAGTGAGTGTTGCTGTAAATATCAGTCATGTGATCAGCTAACAGTCATGTGATCAGCTGCAGCCCAATCACAGATCAACAGCACTCTTACTTATGTGAGATGAATTAAATATTGGAAACATGATGAAAGCACGTCGATCCAGACTTACAGATGTAACTTTTACTGACTATTAACCGGTAAGATCCTCAGAGTGGAAAACCAACAGAAGAATGGAAAGAGTGTGTCAGTGAAGGTGGTTGTGAATGTGTGTAGATGTGTGTTAGTTACAGGATCAGAGAATGACACCGTTCCACTGTCATAGTCCAGATCAACTCTCACACGATCAAGATCCTGTTCAACACGAAAACCAGACCCAGACAGCCTATACCGCACATACCAGACATCAGTGTTAAAGAAAACCCCTCTCTTCCTCTGGTTTGATGCTGTAATTACTCCAAGACTCCAGCGTTGACTCTCTTTAACCTCCACATCCCAGCAGTGTCTTCCTGAGTTAAAACCCTCTGAACCCAGAACACAGTAAAGAGAGTCAAATCTCTCTGGATTATCAGGAAGTGGTTGTTTGTTCCCGCTGTATGTTACACTGGTCAGATCATCAGACAGGATGAGATCTGGATATGCAGTGTTTGGATCCAGAATCACAGGAGCTGATGAGACACAATCAACAGATGCTTTTGTTCTGTTGTTCATATTATGATCAAGAGTGAACCGAACACAGATTATTATAAATTATGACACTCGTCCTTTTGATCAAACACATCAGACATTTTCCTCTGATCACTGTCAGTGTTGTTAGAGTCACACTCATTTTTATTATTAGTGTTTAATGGCATCAGCGACAAACATTAAATGTGTGATTCAAACATTTGTCTCATCAAGAGAAACTTATAATTTGGAAAAGTTAAAATCACAAAATTCAGTTCAGCATCATCTGATGATCTTCATTAAACTGGGTCTTAAAGTGTGTGTGGGACATTCTACCAGAAACGTACATTTCCACTTTAAAAAATCTTGGGGAAAAAAATATATTTTTCTTAAATCTGAATGTTGAGACATATGGAGGACATGTTAAACTATGAGAAACACATATCATCCCATCTCAGCATGTTTTTATGATTAAATAAAATACATTTTTATACGCATTTCACCCCTAAAATGTCAGGCCCTGTCACAGACAAATTTGTATATGTTAGAATGGTTTCCTAATGAATTTCTTTGATACAGATAGCATTTTCTTATTGATCACATGTCCCTGATTGTATCTAACATGGTTTTATAATTCCTTTAAGAAATATAAGTAACTTTTCGGTCAACTGTAGTACACAAAATCACAGAATACCCGCAGGCACTCATATAGTTGTAAAATAACTACCTTTACATAGGAGATTTTTATAAAAACATAGTAGTGGATATATACCCCCACCTTCATCTACACAGTTAAAGAGATTAATTAATTAATATTTCCTCAAATAGTACACTTTTATCATAATTTCCTGTGTGACAGGACTGACCATGGCGTGACAGGACTGACGGTACTGTGACAGGACTGACTTTAAGGATTTTGATGATGCAGAAAAAGTTATGTTTTGTGTTCTTTATTTAAGTTTTGATTGGCATTTCTTTTTTAAATTATTATTATAATTTTAATGTTAAAGTAATATTAGACTATGGTAAAATTCAGCCAAGGACATACATAATATTGCCAAAAGTATTGGGACAGCCCTCCAAATAATTGAATTTAGGTGTTTAAATCACTTCCATGGCCACAGTTGTATAAAAATCAAGCACCTTGGCCTTCATTTTACTATTGCATGCGTTAAATACATAACATATGCAATAAATGTAATAAAAAAGAACAATAACATTAATTTGTAAGGCCGTGTCACACAGGAATGTGACAGGGCCTGATGTGACAGGGCCTGACGGTTGGCCATTGTAAACTGCCATTACTCAGCCTGCTAGCATGCTAGCATAAAAACTGTTAACATGCAAGCAAGGAATTTCAATAACCTTTTTAGACATGTTTTGGATTTAAAACATTTTCATTATTTTCTGGAATGTTTAACCGTGACAGGGCCTGACCCTTTAGCTCGTCTTCCTAAAAAAAACATACAAAAACAAGCTTAAAATCATACAATTCAATGAAACAATTCAGCCTTAATCAATGTAAGCTTCACCTGGGTCAAATGATGTCACTTCCTCTGAGTGATACCCTTAAAGGTGTATTTCACACATTTTATGTAGAGTTTTATGTAAACGTGACAGGACTGACCAAAACATGGGGACAGTTGTAAAATAGAATTTATTTGTAGAATTTATATATAATTTTATGTTTTTGATCAGTTGATGTGAATGATAACAGCTTAAACTTGTTATTGATGAGTTGTTTTTTTTTAAATAACAGTTTGTAGCATAACAAAACTATGAAAGCTGTAGCTCCAATTTGGCTGAGGACAAGGGCATGGACAGGATTTGTAATTTTCAAAAGTGTTTTTAATAAAGAAAAAAATATCTGAGAACCTAATGAATGACATATTCCTTTACAGAACAACTCACAGAAATCAACTATGAGCCAGTTTTAGAAATTTTTGGATGAAATACTTTTTTATTCACTGTAACAATTCAAGGACAGATAATGTACGTTTCTGGTAGAATGTCCCGTGTATTTGTTTTAAATACTTTGTTTCTGTCTGATGTGTTTGACTTTGTAATGAATAATAATTTTCATATTTTAAGTAACTGAAGCAGGTTCTTCTGGTAAACACATCATTATCTGAACAGACCCTCATCATTGTTTCTGAAACATGGAAAAATCAAGATACAAGAGAAACCCATGCATGATTTCCAGTGTGTAACAGCACAGATCTTCTCCAGACTCACTGTTTTGGACGATGTCCTGCATCTTCTTCCAGACTCTGAATGGAAGGTTGCCCAAGTATCGTGACACATGAATCAAAGCTCCAGAAGCCATCTGTGGATCCGGCTGTGAGATCTGGACTCTGGAAGAACATTCAGGAGTCAGAACTGCAGTGGCTTTGGATCAGAACCAGAGAGACCAGAGACACCAGCAGATCACTCACCTTTCCATTGAGACTGGAAACTCCTGCAGAACAAACACAACATTTATCATCAAGAACTCAATCAATCAATCAATCAATCAATCAATCAATCAATCAATCAATCAATCAATCAATCAATCAATCAATCATCAATCAATCAATCAATCAATCAATCATCAATCGATCAATTATGTGAAATCAGACCTTCAGAAAGCAGATGTCACTGGCTTTCATCATCTCCTCCATGTCTTTGATTGTGTGTGAAAGAGCTGAGATGTGTGTGTTCATCTCCTCCAGCTTCTCCTTCATCATCTGCTTCTTCTGCTCCTCTTTCTCCCTCAGTGCAGTGATTGTAGCTTCTTCTTCATCTCTGAGAAACTGATGAAGCTTCTCAAACTGCAGTTTAATCTGACGCTCTGTGTGCTCAGCTTGAGACTGAAATCAAATCACAATCATTGGAAGTATAGTAACTAAACTTTTAAAAAACTTTTAAGATGTCAATGAATTATTTTAACAGAACATAACATATTTTCATTTAAAAAGACCTTACACAGCAAACCCCCCAGTTTTAAATGAACAGGCCTGGTTTCACAGACAGGGTTTAGATTAAGCCAGGATTAGACCTTAGTTTAATTGGGATATTTAAGTAGCTTTTATTAACATGCATAAAAAAAAATTTAATCTTGAGACAAAACAATGGCACTGACATATTTTAAGATATATGAGTGCAAGTTGCTTTCAGTTAAAACAGCTCAAACATGCACTTTAGTCTGGGACTATCTTAAGTCTTGTGTGTAAAACCGGGGGTCAGTGTTTATACTGTATAATCCAAGCAGTGTTGAAGTTAATGAGATTATTAAGTGATTAACTGAGTAATGATTGAGCATTAGTGATGAACACCTTTTGCTGGATGTCATCATTATAGTGATAATAAGTGTTTGCTTTAGTTCAGTTTGACTCTTGGCATTTTAACATTAGTTTTCTCTGGATGTTGTAATCATTTGTCATTTGTTATGCCAAAAAAAAAAAAAAAAGCCAAGAGAAAATGTTTCTGGGTTTTGTTAATTATGTTTTGAAAGCAGAATAAACATCACTAATGTTTTCATGAATATTAATCACATTGTCTGCATTTTTCAAAACAAATTCGCTCAAATAAAAATGTGGAAGGTGAGCGCTAGCCAATATGATTAGTGCTGGTGCATTAGCCCCGCCCACTGCTAAATAACGTACTCGGTTACTAACGTAACCTCGGTTCTCTCTAGAAGAGGGAACGAGTACTGCGTAAGATATCTTACGCTAGGGGAAAATCCTTTTTCCGCGAGATATTGAAGCCAAAAATTATCCTTAATTTTGTAATAATGCAAAACGCGTTGCGGCAGCATGCAGACATAGGCGAGGCAGCTCGCGCGCCTATTGGCTGCTCTGCGGCAACTGCAGCAACCTATCGAGCGAGGCTTGGCGTGACGCCAGACCCAATGAGGGTGCTTCGCGCCCGCTGCGTCATGTCCCGTCGAAACGGGCGTGGTCTAGGCCTATAAATACCGCTCGCAGGCAGCTATTATCTGGTTTATCATCATCGAAGCAACCAGAGCGTGTGCATGCACGGCAAGATACGCAGTTCTCGTTCCCTCTTCTAGAGAGAACCGAGGTTACGTTAGTAACCGAGTACGTTCTCTTACGAGAGGTCTCTCGTACTGCGTAAGATATCTTACGCTAGGGGACCCAATGCAAAACGCCGTGCGTGCTGAGATCTGACACCAAAGACCCAAGGGCGAAAGCCCGGGGTTCATATAGTGCACAATCACCCAGGGAACTCACAGGGAGTCCGGGAAGAGGGAGGGACGAAGCCGCACTCTTCCACATATGGCAGCGTCGCTTAGACGCGAATTTCATCATACAGACAGGGCGGGGTACGGCCTGAACTGATGGGGAAATGTGGGTCTTACACAGTTTGCCCAGGCACATCTCGTGCTACTGCTTTTCACTGTTGATCATCGAGCTGTGCTCAGTAGACGCAGCATTCTGAGCTGATAGCATCAGGTCAGATAATACTGGTTAACTTAGACCGACAGCAGCCTGGCCTGCAGGGCGGGAACCTCTAGGTTGTAGAACCTTATAAATGTAGACGGGGAGGCCCAGCCCGCCGCCGTACAAATATCTTGCAAGGCAATCCCACTCGACCAGGCCCACGAAGAGGCCATGCCTCTCGTGGAGTGCGCTCTGACACCCACCGGGCACTGCATGCCCTTGAAGGTGTATGCCAGCGCTATAGCATCAACTATCCATCTGGATAGGCTCTGTTTCGACACGGCTAGTCCCTTAGAACGCCCGCTAAACGAAACAAAGAGCTGCTCCGTCTGTCTGAAAACAGACGAGCGAGACACATCAGCTCGTAATGCCCTGACTGGGCAAAGGAGGCCCGCGTCTCTTTCCTCATCAGGGACCGGTAGGGCTGACAGGGAGATAACCTGCGCCCTAAACGGTGTGTTGAGGGATTTCGGAACATAACCGTGCTTAGGTTTGAGTATAACTTTTGAGTCATTAGGCCCAAATTCCATGCACGTCTCGCTCACAGAGAGCGCGTGTAAGTCCCCTATGCGCTTCACTGAAGCGAGAGCCAGCAGAAACACAGTCTTGAAAGACAGATGTTTCAGATCAATTGACTGTAAAGGCTCGAATGGTCCACCTTTCATGGCTTCCAGAACCGTAGAAAGGTCCCATACGGGGACTGAGGGAGGTCTGGGAGGATTCAGTCTCTTAGCCCCTCTAAGGAAGCGGATGACTAAATCGTTCCTTCCTATTGACTGACCAAGCGTTGTTCTTGAGAATGCTGCTATAGCCGCCACATAAACTTTGAGCGTGGAAGGGGTCCTGCCCTTATCCAACAGCTCTTGTAGGAAGGAAAGCACCTCCATCACTCCACAGTCTGTGGGTGACACGCCGCGGGCTGTCAAGTCAAGTCAAGTCAAGTTTATTTGTATAGCGCTTTTCACAATACAGATTGCATCAAAGCAGCTTCACAGTATTAAATTAAAATAATACAACAAAGTTTGTTTCAAGAGGAATTTATTGATTGATTAAATTAAATTAAATATCCCCAAAATATCCCCAACTGAGCAAGCCAAAGGCAACAGTGGCAAGGAACCGAAAAACTCCATCAAGTGACCTAATGGTGTCCTAAAACTCCATCAGGTGCCTTAATGGAGAAAAAAAAAACCTTGGGAGAACCCAGGCTCAGTCGGGGGCCAGTTCTCCTCTGGCATTGGATAGAGGCCGGATTGTACCAGCCCGAGTACTGTGTACTGTGCACCAGCCCGAAAACACTGACCATTTCGAGGAGTAGAGCCGGCTTGCGGCAAGCTTTAGAGGGTAGGGCCAGCTGAGCGCGCCGTCCAGCGGAGGGCGGGCATAAGTGGGCCGCTATCGCCTCTTCGACCGGCGGCAGCGAAAGGTATCCCCTGTTCTTGGCATCGTCAACTGTAGAGAATGCCAAAGAAACAGCAGGACGCACTCTAGCTGAATAGCACTCTGTTCCAAGACTTAGCGACTTCTTTGTGTAGCTCAGGAAGAAAGGGCGCTGGTTTGGACGCAGGCGAAGCGCGCTCCCCAGGCAGGAAAAAGCCATCCAGCCGGTTGTGAGCGGGCTGCTCGGGCGAAGACCACTCGAGGCCGAGGCTTGCCGCGGCCTGTGCGAGTATCCGCATGAGCTCCGTCTCGATGGACGCTCTCTTGCCTGACGATGTGCGGGCAGGGGGCGCGGGATCCTCAGAGCCCGCCCAATCCTCACTGCCTGATGCCAGGATAGAGCAGGAATCATCCTCTCCCAGCAGGGCTTCCTCGTCAGCGATGTCGACGGAAGCCGCGGCAGACAGCGGCCGCTGTCCATCAGGAAGAGAAGCTGACGAAGCCGGTGAAGCAGGCGGGCGAACCGGCGAGCTTTGGCGGCTGGGGGAAGGTTCCGGGACCCGCTGGGCACGGCGCTTTCTACGGCGCGAGACCGCGGCGGGCGGGGCAGCCGCCGTCAGCGAGCGCGAGAACGGCATGTTCCTCACCCAGGCAGGAAACGCAAACAACGTGGCGGTCCCCGTCGCTGAGTGTGGCTCTGCACGAGCCGCAGGAAGGGATCTTGAAAAAGACGCTAGCTCTTTTAGAATGTGTGTCGCGGCGGCGACACACACACACACACACAGAGTACAGAGTAATGAAAGGATATAAGCGCCGGAAAGCACAGCAGGAAGGCAAGGAAGGCGGCGCAGCCAGCGACTTCAGTGACTCGTCCCGCTGAAGGTGCTCTCTCTCAGACGGCGCGGCTTCTTCTCCAGCTCCAGCGATGCGTGTGCTTCGCTTGAAGGATGAAAAATCAGATAATAGCTGCCTGCGAGCGGTATTTATAGGCCTAGACCACGCCCGTTTCGGCGGGACGTGACGCAGCGGGCGCGAAGCACCCTCATTGGGTCTGGCGTCACGCCAGGCCTCGCTCGATAGGCTGCTGCAGTTGCCGCAGAGCAGCCAATAGGCGCGCAAGGTGCCTCGCCTATGTCTGCATGCTGCCGCAACGCATTTTGCATTATTACAAAATTAAGGATAATTTTTGGCTTCAGTATCTCGCGGAAAAAGGATTTTCCCCTAGCGTAAGATATCTTACGCAGTGCGAGAGACCTCTCGTAAGAGAACCAGCTTACACTGGGCTTGATCAACATTATACACAAACAGCCTTGTGTGTGTGTGTCTGTGTCTGTTTGTTATGTGTGTGGGTGTTGTTCAGGTAACCTCTACCTTATAAGAAACAAATTGTCCCCGCAAAGATGGCAATATCCGAAGTCCTTGTCCTTGCGTGGAAATTTTTTGGTCCCCATGAGGAAAACAGCTTATAAATCATTATAAGTGACGTTTTTTTGAAAATGTAAAATGCAGATAGCTTTCTGTGATGGGTAGGTTTAGGGGTATGGGATACAGTTTGTTCATTATGCAAATGATTATGCATAAGTCCCCATAAACATGAAAACCCAACTTGTGTGTATTTGTGTTTGTTTGCGTGTGTGTGTGTGTGTGTGTGTGTGTGTGTGTGTGTGTGTGTGTGTGTGTGTGTGTGTGTGTGTGTTACAGTCGATAAAGGAACATATAATTATGCCAGACAAATCAGTTCAGCTGTTCTAATCATATGTGTGAAAAAGTCAGTTGAGTCAATCCTCACCTTGATGTGTTGAACTGTTTTCTCAAACTCTCCTTTGATGTTTTCATTGTGTTGAAGTTTCTCTTGTAAGGACTTCACTGCTGTATTGAGCTCATCCTATAATTTAAAGTGAAAATATATAAGATACAAGAGATTTAATATGATTACAGAGATTTTTATGTAATACATAATCTTAAAGGAATAGTTCACCCAAAAATAAAAATTCTGTCATTAATTACTTACCCTGATGTCGTTCCTATCCCGTAAAGGTGATGATACACGGAGAAACGTAATCGGTTACTAACATAACCTCGGTTCTCTGAGAATAGGGAAGCCTTTATTTTAAAACGCAGTACAGTTTCACAGCGAGTATAGAGCAGAGCGTCTAGCTTGCCATTGGCTGTGCTACAGCAACTGCACATCCTATGGCGAGGCGGCTGAGACGTACGAACCAGCGCTACGAGACGCTTCCGAGCCCGCCAGAAGGGCGTGGCTTATGACTATATAAGCCCAGCCAGCTCGCCATAGAGTCAGGTTAAATCGACTGAAGCGAAACACCCGACCGATGTGGTAGCACGGCAGGGTACGCAACACTCGTTCCCTATTCTCAGGGAACTGAGGTTACATTAGTAACCGAATATGTTCCCTGTCGAGAACAGTCACTTCGTGTTGCGTCTAGCTAGACGCTATGGGAACCCCTTGTAAAACGCCGTGCTACCACTTTACTTCACCCCATATTATTGCTCTGAGCACATGCACAATGTGAAAAGCATAGGATGGAAGCTATGAACTCCCCTGGGCCAGGGAAGAGTCCCGGGCCCCAAAAGGAGTTTACAGAAACACAAGCTTGCCCCTGTAGGTTACGGGTGACCAGAACCTGAACATAAGGAAAAATACTTCCAGAGCTTTTAGGGCCTTAGCCCGAAACAGAGAGTATCCGTGCTTGTAAAGCAGGGACCTGGAGCTTATAGAATCTAACAAAAGTGGACGGTGAGGACCAACCTGCCGCCGCACAGATGTCTTCTATTGGTAATACCACCAGACCAGGCCCAAGAAGAGGCCATGCCTCTGGTAGAATGGGCTCTCATGCCTATGGGGCACTGAAGGCCCATAGAGGCGTAAGCTAGAGAGATAGCGTCCACTATCTATCTCGATAGCCTCTGCTTAGTGACTGGCCTACCCTTGGTGCGGCCGCCAAAGCATATAAAGAGCTGCTCCGATTGTCTGAACGCTGTGGAGCGCTCCAAATAGACTCTGAGAGCCCTGACTGGGCAGAGCAGACCAGAGTCTTCATCTTCCTCGGATGAGGGAAGAGCAGATAGGGAAATAACCTGGGCTCTGAACGGGGTTTAGAGCACCTTAGGTACATAGCCATGCCTTGGCCTGAGCACGACCTTGGAGTCGTTGGGCCCAAACTCCAGGCATGATGCGTTCGAGGAGAGTGCTTGTAAGTCGCCTACTCTTTTGACTGACGCCAGCGCTAGCAGGAGGGCTGTCTTTAGGGAGAGCGGCCTGAGGCTTGTAGACTGAAGCAGCTTAAACGGGGGCCCCTTCAGGGCCCTGAGGACCATAGAGAGGTCCCAGGAGGAGACAGAGGCGGGCCGAGGCGGCTTAAGCCTTCTGGCCCCTTTAAGGAAACGAATGATGAGATCGCTTTTTCCCAAGGATTGACTAGCCACGGGAGCGTGGAAAGCTGCTATGGCTGCCACTTATACTTTGAGCGTGGAGGGGGTCCTGCCTGCGTCCAGCAGCTCATGTAGAAAAGAGAGTACTAGATGTAACTCACATGCAGCTGGTTCTACACCCCGAGCAGTGCCGCAGTTCGTGAACATTGCCCACTTAGAGGCATAGAGGCGTCTCGTAGACGGAGCTCTAGCCTTTCTTATGGTGTTCTGGACTCCCTCTGGGAGGTCCCCAGGTACCCATTGAGGGGTCATAAGTGTAGGGCCCACAGGTTTGGGCGGTTATGCCAGATTGACCCGTTCGCCTGCGTGAGGAGGTTCTTCCTCAGTGGTATGGGCCATGGTGCTGATTTCAGCTCTGGCGAGAGGCGCGCTCTCATCAGTATAGAGTCGAAGTGCAGGATATAGCCGCGAGTGCAGGATGGCGATGGGAAGGCTGTCACAGTGTAGGCAGCCACCCTGGTTGAGTGTAGCTGTTGTGGGCGAGGCCCAGGCACGGAACGCACTCGCTGTGACTGTCACCGTTGTGCAGAGGGGATCCACACGTGGGACAGTTAGTGAGAGGCATTTGCAACAACGCTCTCGGAAATTTGCTCTTAAAGCAGGTGTCGCAACAGCGAACACGCTGAAAAGCTTTGAAAAGGATATAGGCTTCTTTCTCGCCGGATAGCTGCAGGTTAACAGCAATTTCAGCGAGGCGGTGCCGGTGCCGGTCCTCTGAATTTGCTTAGCTGGCAAGTCGCTCATTCCGCTGCAAGGTGCATTTCAACGACGAGATCTCTGGAGAAGTCAACGATGTGAAGTTTCGCTGAAGGAGATTAAATCTGACTCTATGGCGAGCTGGCCGGGCTTATATAGTCATAAGCCACGCCCCTTCTGGCGGGCTCGGACACGTTCTGACGCGAAGCGCCCTGATTGGTTTGCACATCTCAGCCGCCTCACCATAGGATGTGCAGTTGCTGTAGCACAGCCAATGGCAAGCTAGGAGCTCTGCTCTATGTTCGCTGTGCAGCTGCACTGCGTTTTAAAATAAAGGCTTCAATATTCTCGAGAAAAGGAGTTTTCCCATAGCGTCTAGCTAAACGCAACACGAAGTGACCGTTCTCAAAAGGGAACTTTTTTGAGCAATGTTGTCAAGCGATTGTTGCTTGAGCACTTACCCATTGAGAATGGGCAACAAATTTCTATCTGGATACTTTAGATCGGTCGTGGGACTCACTGTGTCTCACCTGGTTCTCCGTTGATGGCAACATTGCCCAGTCTATCATAACCTTAAGACTTTTGTTCATCTTTGGAACACAAATAAAGATCTTTTTAATGAAATCTGAGAGCTTTCACTCCCTTCATAGACAGTCTACACAACTACCACTTTGATGCTTCAAACATGGATGAAGAGATAGTAAAATGAATCCAAATGAATTGAGCAGATTAGTCCAACATTTTTAAAAGACTCGATTGATAGATTTCATAAAAAATTATCTTCATTTGTGTTCCGAAGATGATGTCTTATGGTGATGATACACAGGGGCAATCTTTTGAGCAATGTTGTTTGGCAATGAGTCTTATGGGTTTGGAACGACATGAGGTTGAGTAATTAATGACAGAATTATAATTTTTGGATGCACTATCCCTTTAAGTGTTTATCCTCATTTTAAAATCCGTCTTACCTTATATGATGAAACCACTTCACCGATGGGTCTGAATTTATGATTGTCGTGTTTCTGTGAATTAATACACACGACACACACAGGCTGTTTGTCCTCCAGACAGAAGAGTTTGAGTTTCTCACTGTGTAAACTGCAGATCTCCTCTGATCCTGATGAACGCCTCTCATTTCTCTCCTTCAGGAACAACTCACACAAGTTTTTTAACACAAGATTATTTGAAGGCTCATGTCTTGACAATCTCCTGCAAACAGGACACTCCTGAGTTTTCTTGGTTCTCCAGAACTGTTGAAGACACTCTTTACAGAAACTGTGACTACATGATAAAACAACAGGAGCCTTGAAGATTTCATGACAAACAGGACAAGAAAAATCATCTTCAGATAGCGAAGCCATTTTCTCTGTTTGAGCTCCAGCAATCTGAACTTTACTTTCACTTTCTGAATCAAGGTTTCAAAAATGAAAAACAAAAACACAAGAGTCACAAAGATATGTTCAGAAACAAACGTTTCCAATCCTTCTTGGGAATTCTTCCTCTTAGTTCTTCATTGATTGCTGATTCTTCATTGCTTTTGTCAAGACATTAAAGTCAGTATGACAGGAGAAACAACAAGTCAGTCTTTTCCTGGTAAGTGTTGTAAGAGGGTGGAGTTCCTGATTTGTGTTGTTGTTTTATATAATCTTTCCCTCACACACTGTGGCCTCAAAGCTTCACCTTTGTCACATTGCTGTCTGAGGTATAAAACACACATCCTTAATTTGTATACGGATGATGAAATGTAAAAGTGTGAAAATAAATAAATGTACTGAAAGACATAAATAACTACATAAATACAAAAATGAAATAACATATGGGGGAAAAAAATACCATTATACATTACTAGGAAATAAAAGTATAGATAATACATCTATTTTTTCTACATTCATTTGTATATTTATTTATTATTTTGGCAGATATGATATTCCATAGAGTTCAGCTCCAACCCTAAATCAAACACACTTGAACCAGCAAATCAAAGTCTTCACTAGAAAGCTTCAGTGGCGCTCCAGGACCGAAGCTGCCCATCCCTGACGTATACTGATTATAATAAAAGACTCAGGACACTTTTTTGTTGTACTCAAAATGTTTTATTGCACTTTATTTGTTGGTGAGTGTGAGTGTGTTTGAAGCTCACAGAGTTTCTCCAGTGTCTGTCATGAACAAATCTTTATCTAAATGATTCATTCACATGTTGAAGTTCTGCTTATGGTGCTGATCTTCAGTGTTTGGAGACTCGAGCATCACTTACAGAGACGCCAAACCAGTTTCTGTCTCTCCATCTGTTCTGCAACAGAAATAAATGCATGAAATATTCTGCAGTGAGGATATGAAATCTAGAAACATGAAACTGCACTGAAGCTCTATAATGAAACTGTAGCAGGATCTGCAGCATCTCAGCTCTCATGAGGACAGAGACCCTGCAGTGCTGTCGCACACATCCTACATGGACGGACGGACGGACGGACGGGTTAAACTTGAGTGTGCAGTTCACCATCACTCCGTTATGGAAAACAAACGAAACAAAACTTATTCTTCTCCTCAGCAGCTTTATTCAGCAAAAACTTCAACAGGAATTTTTTTTTTGGAACGTAATCACGTAACAACGTCATGTCATCACATTCGAACCGTAATACCTTCGAATAGAACAATATTTACTCCTTGTCGTAGTCGCTTTTACAGCATTGTTGTTCGAATAGAACAATATTCGAATGATACCGTATTACAATCTGTAAGAGTGTAACACCCCCACTCGCTCTTAGTTACAAAAACAAATAAGACTTTTCTTTATAATGTAAACATAAATTTTTACACTCTTAAGTGCCAAACATGTCTCGGACAAACCTCTTTAATTTTTGTTTAGTGGCTGGCTTTGCAATAATATTAGCAACCATGTCCTCCGTGGGACAATATTCCAAGATTTTCTTTCCATAATGTATAGTTTCCCTTATGAAATGGTATTTGAGATCAATGTGTTTGCACCTTTGCCTACAGATTGGGGTTCTGGCTAGTGCAATGGTCCCTTGGTTGTCTTACACCTTTGTTTGTGCGTATTGGTATGTGTCCATACCCTTGAGGAACTGCACTAAGTAGATACATTTTTTTAATGGGGTTTTGGTTAGAAATAAGGTCTGTGGTGAACACAAGCTCAAGACACTTTCACGTTTTATTCTACGACATAAAATACATCAGTATTACCCCACTCGTAAGGTTTTTTAAAGCTGTTGCATGTCTTGAAAATTGCGGTTGCTAACAAGTGTCTAAATGAGGACGAGAGAGTCTGTCGAGGAGATTAAACGTCGTCAGCCGAACAGATAAACTCAGTCCACTTTTACAGCATTGTTGTGTTTATAACTGCGCTCTTACAAACTATTCTAACTCAAACGTTCAGGGAAAATGTTTTTATATAAAAACTGAAAGAGTTGTGGGAAGCTCAGTGATGGTGACGTTGAAGTCGTGGGACCGTGGTGTCGTTCGTTTATAGCCTACTTTAGCTTTTTACTTCTGGCGACTGCATTTAGGCTTCAAAATCATAAGGCTTTTGTTTTCATCTGTGAAAAGTATCTTGATGGACAAAACATGCAAGTATCATAAACGTTTGTTGATCACAGAGCTTGTTTTAGTGATAATCCAAAAGCCTATAGAAAAATCCTATTGGGTTTTTGTGGAGGGAACCAGTGTGATGCGAACTGCCGGCTGGCCTACAAAGGTCAAAGTTAGACAATTTAAGTGAGATGAACGGCCAGTCCGGGTATGGTATTGTTTAACTTAATGATTATTATAAATTCATTGAGTTATTAGACCGGATATTTCTTGTTTGTCGACTGTGATCTTGTAATGTAGCTAAAGCTACATTTTAGTCAATATATTCACGTTTGCAGTCAGTTGCACAATTTCAGCACTAGGTCTCAGTAAAGTTACACTGAAGTCTCAATCCGATTGTTAAGTCTGACGTCACGAGTGACGTATAGCCTTTTCTGGGTCCAAGCGCTCCTCTCGTCCAGAAATAACAATGGTGGAACCTGTAAATTTATTTACGATCACGTCCTTCTTAGTGAGGCACCCTTGGCGGTCAAAAAGGGTTTAAATTCCTTTAACACCAACAGAGTGGTTAGTGTAGCTCATCACTCAGGTAGCATAATTAAGGGTAGAGTCCAGGCATCAATGAAAAAGAAGATTTACGAGGTTGAAGTGAGTTAGCTCGGGACACGGAACACAGCACTGCGGCATTGTAAAAACACTCAATAATAACCAAAACACTAGCGAAAGCGGTAGGTAGGTAGAGAGGACCTGGACTTTGGACCCGGAAAGAGTATTATCGGAGAGTGGTTACGTCACGACTTAACAACCGAATTGCTCACAGTGGCTGCGAGGACTGATTTTTACAAATTTACAAAAGCAAGTAAAGTATTTCTATTCCTTTATTTATTTTGTCTTCTTTTGGAACTATTTACATTGATCTGAATAATGGCAATATATTGTCTTTTGTAGATCTGCTTCATATATTTTAAAACTTTCAATCAAGGCTTTAAGACAAATTTCAATCATGATCATCATTATTAGTGTAGAGTGTGGGATAATCTATGTAGTGGAACTACACAACATGTACTACATAACTACATAACATAAGCCCCTTTCACACAGAGATTCCGGAAAAGACACGGATAAAGTGACCCGGGATTTGACCTGGGTTCGTTTGATTTTAGTAATTTAGTAATTCGCCAGTAATTTTCCGGAATCAGAGAGTGTGAATTCACACACAACCAGGGCTGGACTGTCCATCGGGCATTTGCCCGGTGGGCCGACGTGCTTTTTGGGCCGATACATCTCATACATAATTTTTTTTTTTTTTTTTGGCCCATAAAATGTGTACATCGGCGGCCCATTCGTTTTGTTTTGTTTTGCTTAATTGGCGGCGCTGGGTTTGTGCCGGTGTAATGCAGTGGTAAAAAAAAAGTCAGTGTTAGTTTTTTTTTCTGACAGACCAGCCCATGAAACACTTAGATCAGCGGCCCATTGGTTCTTTTCTTGATTGACACTGGGCTGGCCCAATCACAACTTTAAACGAGTGAGCGAGCGTGCAGCAGTGTCAGTGTGTATCTGTCAAAATAGTCTGCGAGATGGAGAAGAAACGCAAGGATTGTGCAGAGAAATAGCGTGAAAAAATAGAACCAGGCCCTTAAAGCAGACACTGTAAAATGTGTCAAAATATATGTTTTCTGCCCTTCATCAGCTCCAGTGATGATGATGATAGTGAGGAGGATCAGGAGAGAGATGAGAAAGTGTAGAGCCTGCGGTAAGCAGAACTACTTTCAAAACACTTAGCAGCTAAGCTAACGTTATGTCATGATCGAGTGTAGGAACCCATAACCCAGTTACAGATTATTTCTACATCTGCATAGTTGACGATTACATAGACAGTATATAAAGACGATTACCGCAATTCACTAGAAATGTAATGAGAGGCGTTTGTAAACCTTGTTTTCCGCCAAAATAAAAGCTTGATGCAGTTTGCGTCAAAATAAAAGATCATGTGCTTATCTCTTTCAAGTATAGAAATTGGTACAAAACTAATTATGAAAGTTTCCTTTATTTTTTAGTGCATTTGTTTTACAAAATATGGCTATTACTGTCATTGGATTAATATTATAACTATTATTATGTAGTAGGTGTAATGTAAATAGACACTGTAACTAAAAGAGGTTTGAATTTGTTTAATT
Organism: Leuciscus leuciscus; assembly: GCF_965113295.1. Taxonomy (NCBI): domain Eukaryota; kingdom Metazoa; phylum Chordata; class Actinopteri; order Cypriniformes; family Leuciscidae; genus Leuciscus; species Leuciscus leuciscus. The sequence continues at coordinate 33,332,151 of NC_138725.1, read as the reverse complement.
TGCACACTGAATATGGGTTGGAGCTTTTCATTTTGAACTCTCAAAGTGCACCAGATTGATCAATTTAACATTAAAATGCACAAAATGTTCTCACGGGGGGGCATGCCCCCAGACCCCCCTAGAAGAACCAAGGTCCACCCACCACAGTTTTACCAAAAATCCTGTGAGAAACACTGGTATTATGCCATTGCAGCTTATAGCTTGTTTTAGGATTCATCACTGTGGAGTATAGTTCAACTGTATTAATTAATAAATGTCAAATTTTCACTCGTTCCTATACTCACTCTTTACATGGCATTAGTGGTTTTAAGGAATAGGAGTTGATATGCATATAATTAAGGGCGTGCAAAGATGGGTGGTGTTTATGATCATATAGTGGGCCAGTCTGGGCCAAAATGCCCGGGCCGATTTTTTGTCCCAGTCCAGCCCTGCACACAACCCATAATAATCCCGTAAAGACACGTGACATGTGACTTGTAATGTCTCAGCAGCGTCTTAAGTTTGCTTATGAGCTGCGATTACTCTCTCGAGAAACCACGCTTGTGCATTTTTTTCTCTGATTCGATCATAAACTTACGCATTACATACCGTTTCACAGCTGGCGGACGATCCCGGCTTCAGCGTCATCATTACAACACGGCATTATTACGGCTTTTGTTTACACAGCGCACGTTCCGGGACTGAACACGCCAATGTTACTAGGTCCCCAACCCGGCTGCGCTCACACAGAAGGCACTCTGGCAATTTGCCGGCAATTTCCCGAGTTCAAAGCGCTGTGTGAAAGGGGCTATAATGTTACATGGTTTAGATCCCGAGTACTGTTTCTGCCCAGGAGGAGGCATTGTTGGGGAGTTCAATAAATGTGAGGCTTGGAAGAGGCCACAGAAGTGCGTGTGCTTTTTACTCATGCAATAAACAAAGAGAATACGACATGGTGTCAGAGTAGGATACTCTAATAAGCTTGCGGAAGAAGTTTTGTTTCGGGGCAAGTGAAGTTTTATTAGTTGGAAGTCGCAAAGTCATGGAACAAGCGGCAGGAGGACAACGCACTCTAGGTGATGCAGCTGCCGGGGAGAGAGCCGCCCGCGCCGAGCCCGTGTGCTACATTCAGCATCCAGCCACCTGAGCTATTTAACTTCTCCAAACCTACCGAATGGGAAAGATGGATCCGACGGTTCGAACGTTTCCGTCAGGCCAGTAATCTCCATACTTCCACGCAAGCCAATCAAATAAATACACTCATGTACTGTATGGGCGATGAAGCGGACGACATTTTGAAGGGGCTGAATTTGACGAACGAAAACAGTGAGCGATACGACGCAGTAAAGGAGGGTTTTCACGTGTTCTTTGTTGTGAAGAAAAACGTAATTTATGAAAGAGCACATTTCAACATGAGAAAAAAAGGAGAAAACGAACCAATCGACTCCTTTGTGACTGCACTGTATTCCTTGGCTGAGCACTGCAAATATGGGACACTGCACGATGAATTAATCAGAGACAGGTTAGTCGTTGGTTTAAATGATATACGTCTGTCAGAGCGAATGCAGTTAGACAAAGATCTAACACTGGAAAAGGCCATTGATATGGCGAGACAGACTGAGGCAGTGAAGCAGCAGCAGAGTAACTTGCGTGGTGAATGCATTAATGCCAAAACGTCTGACTCTGTTGATAGAGTCATAAGTAAAAGGCAGAGAGTCAAAAGTGCTCATGGAGCAAAAGACAAATTCAAACAGTCACAGTCAAGATGTCACAAGTGTGGAAAAAGCCCATTTCATCCGAAAGCGCACTGCCCTGCTAATACTGTAGGCTACTCTGTCATGCCTGTGGGAAGAGGGGACATTACCAAAAGGTGTGTGCTTCATCCAGAAAGGTGAATGAGATTCAAGAACAAGACCCTGGCATATTTTTAGGCACTGTGGTTGCCGAGGGTGACCCCTGGTTGATCGATATTAAAATATAAGACTGTGAAGTACAGTTCAAAATCGACAAAGGCACTGTCACTGTTATGCCAGACCATGTGTTCCACAAGATATTTAAAGAGGGCAACAAACCAGCACTCCAGAGAGTGACCAAGCCTTTACTTGGACCTGGATGTTCACCACTTAGCGTGATTGGAGTTGCAAACATGCTGCTTCTGAAATGAGACAAGCACATATTGAAGGATGTGTATGTTGTTAAGAGTCTTCATTCGCCACTGCTAGGAAGACCCGCTATCACCAAACTGGGTCTTGTCACACGTGTTGATGGCGTAAGCATTCACACACTACAGGAACGCTATCCAAAGCTGTGCAGTGGGCTAGGACTGTTACAGAGGCCTTATAACATTGAACTGAGGCCAGGAGCAGTTCCATTTTCCCTCAAAACTCCACGACGCATCGCTCTTCCACTCATGCCAAAAGTAAAAAATGAACTACAACGCATTGAGCGGATGGGGGTCATAAGCAGGGTGGAAGAACCCACTGAGTGGTGTGCAGGCATTGTCGTGGTGCCTAAAAAGTCAGGTGATCCACGCATTTGTGTTGACTTAAAGCTTAACGAATCAGTGCAAAGGGAGAAATTCATACTTCCTTCAGTTGAACAGACTCTTGGGTTGTTAGCGGGAGCTTGTGTTTTTAGCAAGTTAGATGCAAACATGGGATTTTGGCAAATACCTCTAGCAAAGCAGTCTGCCAAGCTGACGACTTTTATCACACCGTTTGGGCGGTATTTCTTCAATCGTTTGCCCTTCGGTATCGCATCGGCACCTGATCACTACCTGGTAACTGAAATCACTGAGGGCCTGGACGGTGTGGTCTGTCACATGGACGATGTGCTGGTGTGGGGCCGTTCTCAAGAGGAGCATGATGTGCGCCTTCACGCAGTGCTCCAAAAGATGGAAAATGCTGGCGTCACCCTTAACTTAGACAAATGTGCCTTGTCGCAGCGTGTAGTCAAGTTTCTTGGCCACATTATCTCAGACAGAGGAGTGCAACCAGACCCAGCCAAGACCGCAGCGGTCCAGGAGATGCCAGAGCCAACAAACGTCAGTGAGCTAAGGAGTTTTCTTGGTATGGTCAACCAGCTGGGAAAATTCATTCCCCATCTGGCGGAAAAAGATAAACCACTCAGAGATCTCCTGTCCAAGAAAAATAGTTAGTTCTGGGGGGAAGAACAAGATAAAGCTTTTAAAGGTCCCATTGCATGGATTATTTTAGAATGTTTCCTTGGGTGCCCTTATAATGTTAGTATGTTTTTTAGATCAAAAGTTGTTATAATTTAGAAATAAAAGGCATATTTCCTAGCCTGATTTTAGCCTCTGATTTGAACACTCTGTTTGAAGTTTGAAGTCTGCTGTGAGACTTCAGTGTAAACGCCCACTGCTTTGATTGGCTGACATGCTTGCATATGAAATATCTCGCATTACATGTGGAACTCTCTCGAAAACTTTTACTATTACAGCTATTATACATTTTTACTATTACAGCTATCGGGATTAACGAATCGTGAGAAGTTTTTTAAGTATTTAGATCTATTCCCATCACATAAAAGGTTGCAGTGATGAGCATTGAGCAGGTGACAGCCTGTTGATTGCGTGAATGAAGATCTTATCATTGCAACGCAGTTTCTGCACTCTCACTAATGATTTCACCAATACAAACATGAGGTAAGTACAGTAAGAGCTTCGTTGTGCAGTGTAACAGCGTCATTGATTTCATAACGAGTTTTGGCAAGTGTCCAGATAAACTCACGCTGTGTGACTGACAGCTTGGGCGACTGGAAAGGGATTGTTCTTTGATCGCTTTCTGTATACAGTGCGTGCAGAATTATTAAGCACGTTGATTTTCTGATAATATTTCTTTTTTTCAGGCACATTTTACCAATTCCAAACCACATTAATTGTAATAACTACTATTAACTAAGTGATATATAATTGTTCATGAAGGCTGGAAATAAAAAACGCCTTATATTCAGGTGTGCATAATTATTAGGCAAGTTTTCTTTTACAGATAAAATAAGCCAAAAAAAAAAGATTTAATTCAGACTGAAAAGTCAAACATTATTAAATCCCCATGAGAAGGATGCAATACTAATGCAATACTAGAGATTGCAGTTAAGGCATGACCATTGGAAAGTGAAATTCTCATTGGTCAGGGTCAGACAAAAACAGGTGGAGAAGAAAAGACACATGTTAACTGCAAAAGAATTAAGAATTAAGGTGAAGACTTAGGTGTGAAATCATCAGGAACCCTTTAGTCTCCAGCGCCACCATTTTCCAGAACTGCAACCTACCTGGAGTCTCCAGAAGAGCAAGGTGTCAGGATCTCAGAGACTTGGGTTAGGTAAAGAATCCTAAAAATGACCCCCACTTAATAAGAATCACAAGCTGAAGTGTAGTAAAATACATGAAGATTGTTTTTTATAGGCTTTATAGAAAGACAGATTGAGAGTGACTCTTGATGGACCAGCACCATATCCTCTTCTACCACTACTTGAAGAATTCATCTTCCAGAATATGTTTTAATAAGTTTTGGGAGTTTATTTTTAGTCCATCTCCTACCCTGAAGTCCGTTTTGCAGAGATGGACTAAAAATGAACTCCCAAAACTTACTGTCAGATTCTGGAAGATGACTCTCCCCTCCACAATCATCTTCCCCTTCACTGGGGGACCATAGGCAGGCTAGGGAAACTCATATTAAGGTTAAAAAAACCTCATAAAGTGAAATTTTCATGCAATGGGACCTTTAAGAACTTGAAAGAAGACTTGTCATCTGCTCCAGTGCTGGCCTTGTATGATGCAAACAAGCAACTCAAAGTATCTGCAGACGCATCATCGTATGGACTGGGAGCAGTCCTGCTGCAAAAAGAGGGTGTCGATTGGAGACCTGTTGCCTACGCGTCGCGGTCTCTTACTCCTATTGAGCAAAGATACACGCAAGTAGAAAAGGAGGCCCTTGGGCTGACCTGGGCATGTGAGAGATGAGCATCTCCCAGCAAGTCAATCTTTCCTGGACAACCTGAGAGAGCACCTCAAATCAGACAGTGTTTTCTCAAATGTCATGAAAATGTTGTTGTACAGGGACTGAGAAGATTTACTGGTCCGAGCGAGCTTACCTATCTGTTCACGACGGCCTTCTTCTGAAAGGTACAAGACTCGTCATTCCCTCTGCATTGCGGAATTATGTCCTCGACAGGCTCCACGAAGGGCATCAAGGCGTAGTTAAATGCAGAGCACATGCACGGCAAAGTGTGTGGTGGCCGGGACTTAGCCAGCAGTTGAACAAGCTAGTTCTGAAATGCCATGCTTGCATTAAAGAGCGCACTAATCACACTGAACCGTTGATCCCATCAGATCTTCCTGAGAGGCCCTGGCAAAAGCTAGGGACAGATCTGTTTGTCCTGAAAGGGAAAACTTATCTTTTAGTTGTGGATTACTATTCATGTTATGTTGAGGTGGCAAATCTTTCACTCACCAGCTCTGCAGATGTCACTACACACCTAAAGTCTATCTTTGCACGCCATGGCATCCCAGAGACATTAGTGAGTGATAATGGGCCACAGTTCTCATCCAGCACTTTCTCAGAATTCGCAGGTGCTTATGGATTCAGACATGTCACCAGTAGCCCGAAGCATCCATGCAGCAACGGAGAACCCTCCCAAGACTACTGGACCCTTTGTTACCTTATGGCACCGCCATAAGTGTTTGAGAGAGAGAGAAAAGAAGAGCAGATATGAGATATTTCAACAAACGGCATAGAGTGCATGACCTGAATAAGCTCTCACCTGCCGATCAGGTGTGGGTCACAGATCAAAAGGTGACTGGAACTGTGGTGGAGAAACATCCAACACCCTGTTCTTACCGGGTGGATGTGCCTCATGGAATTGTTCGTAGGAACCGTCATTTCCTCTTTCCTAAGCATGTAAAGGAGGGTGGTTGTGACACCCATGCTGGTTTCCAGTTGTCTGAGAACAGTACAGAGACACAAAATGCACTGGCACCCCAAACATATTCTGTCAGTCCAACAGGAGCAGTAACCAGAACCAGATCTGGGAGGCCAGTCGTAAAACCTAAAAGACTGGATTTATAGTCACTCCACTGTAGCCTTAGGGGACTGTTCTTACAGTAGTCAAGCAGTGTATATACATGTGTATCTGTTGATAATGTGTTTTCATAACTTTTCGTAGCCTGGAATGAACAGTTTTCAGGTAATGTTTATCTGTACAAAAGATATTGTTTATTGCTCATCGTTGAGTTGTTCTCTAAGCGATGTCTACTAAGCAAAATATGTCATTGTTTTTTTTTATTTTTGCTTCTGTTAAAAGGGGAGATTATGATCAATCATGATCATCATTATTAGTGTAGAGTGTGGGATAATCTATGTAGTGGAACTACATAACGTGTACTGCATAACTACATAACATAATGTTACATGGTTTAGATCCCAAGTACTGTTTCTGCCCAGGAGGGGACATTGTTGGGGAGTTCAATAAATGCGAGGCTTGGAAGAGGCCACAGAAGTGTGTGTGCTTTTTACTCACGCAATAAACAAGAGAATACAACATAAAGCTGCTTTAATACAATCTTGTTTAAAGCTCTACGTAGAAAAATTTGACTTGGCTATTTCAGAGAAAAAAAAGAAAAAGAAAAATCAGGGGTTAAACAAAATTTTACCACGCTTTAAACCTGATCAAGCCAAACATTTAATCTTTCTTTCTGAAAATTATAATGAAACTGTGAAATCACACATGTGTTAGTTTATACAAGGGATCATCAAAATGTGGTCTGAAACTGTCAAACTCAAAGATTTCAGTGATTCCCAGAGACACTGAGCACCTTTTACATAACTTTTCCTGGCATGGAAATCACAATTTTAAATTTCCCTGATATTTGCAGGTTTTCCGTGCCTGAAACCCTGAAAATATCTGGATATATTGAGAGTAAAATTATTGATTTGATATCAACACCTCAACAGACAATATGGGACAGACCCTATGAACACAATTTTACAGATTTTTTTTATTTTTAAAGATGAATAAACTTTCTAACTACTTGTTTTTTGATTTGTTGTATAACAGCAATATGAGAGCGTGAGTGTTGCTGTAGTGCTGAAAATCAGCCATGTGATCAACCAACAGTCATGTGATCAGCCATCAGTCATGTGATCAGCCATCAGCCATGTGATCAACCAACAGTCATGTGATCAGCCATCAATCGCATGCGTCGCGATTGAGTGCGTTGTTGTGTTTGGAGCTCCGTCGAATTAATTCATAAACCGTGATTTTCTTCTTTACACTCTTTTACAAACGAACACTTTCATTTTTACAGCGTGTGAACATATCTGGAATACTATTCTATTTAAAAAACAATTGGATTGCTCTGATATCGCTACTTATATCCAACTTTCCGAACTTCCGCTACTAGCCTTAGCCCGCTAGCATTACACGCGTGGCCGCGCCTATTGATCGTCTTTTTTACACCTGTATCACTTAAAGCTATAATTCGCCATTATAGCACATCTGCTATAATGGCGAATATATCGGATGTGTGTCTAACGTTACCTTTGAGTGCAGGTGAGGACACGTTCGAGCTGCATTCTGTGCAGCTAGAGTTGGACTCGGTGGAAAAGCAGATTTCCAGTTGATTTTTAGTTGACCTACTAGAGAGACAAGCCGAGCTGCGAGATCGGCGATCAGCGCTTGAAACATCACGCGCTGATGCTCACAAGTCAGTGGTTAGTAACCTTTTGACTCCGACCTCGTCTACTCCGTGTGTTTCTCTGCACAGGACGCGAGCAACCAGGACGCGATCATCCCTGGTTTCATTCACTCCGGCACCGACACAACACCACGGACCCTGGGTGATTCCACAGCGGAAGACGCGAGCCAGGACCAGAGCAAGGACCTCTCCGCCCCTCCCGGTTTTCGAGATCTCCACCCGGAACCACTTCTCCCCTCTTCGCGAGACGGGACGCGACGCTGTGATCACCGGCACTTCCATCGTCCGGCATGTACACGCTACCTCAGGTAAAGGTAAGGTGCGCACTCACTGCTTTCCTGGTGCTCGTGTTCTCGATGTGGCTGCACAGGTCCCCGAGATCCTGAATGGTGACGAGCGCATCGGAGCTGTCGTGCTGCACGCGGGAACGAACGACATCAGGCTGCGGCAGACAGAGGTTCTGAAGAAGGACTACAGGAGCCTGATCGAGACGGTACGCAGCACATCGCCTGAAACAACGATCATCGTGTCTGGACCACTTCCCACGTACCGACTAGGACATGAAAGGTTCAGTAGATTATTTGCTCTAAATGAATGGTTAATGTCATGGTGTAACGAACAGAGACTGCTCTTTGTAAATAATTGGAATCTGTTCTGGGAGCGACCTAGGCTCTTCCGTGCTGATGGACTTCACCCCAGCAGAATCGGAGCGGCTCTTCTGTCGGACAACATCTCCAAGGCGTTGCACACCATATGACTAGTAAGTCAAAGTCCAAATCACACTCTTTGCTGTCCAAACTTAATTGATATAAGTACCAATGTAGAACATTATATTGAAACTGTGTCTATTCCTCGTTTAGTGAGGTCAAACATTAAATCTACTGTAGGATCTAGGAAAAATCTAATTGTAATTAAACCAGAAAATCTCAATATTAGTGAACAAAAACAATTTATAAAGCTGGGTCTTCTAAACATTAGATCGCTCACACCTAAGGCAGTTATTGTAAATGAAATGGTCACAGATAATAGTTTCGATGTACTTTGCCTTACTGAAACCTGGCTTAAACCAAATGATTATTTCGGTATTAATGAGTCTACTCCTCCTGGATACTGTTATAAACATGAGCCCCGTCTGATTGGTCGTGGTGGCGGTGTTGCAACCATCTATAAAGACATTCTTAATGTTACTCAAAAAACAGGTCACAGGTTTAATTCGTTTGAAGTACTTGTACTAAATGTTACACTCTTAGATGTAAGAAATAAATCCCTATTATCTCTAGCCTTGGCTACCGTATATAGACCGCCTGGGCCTTACGCTGATTTCCTAAAAGAGTTTGCAGATTTTCTATCAGACCTATTAGTCAATGTCGATAAAGCATTAATTGTTGGAGATTTTAACATGCACGTAGACAATCCAAATGATGCGTTAGGGGCTGCGTTTACAGATTTATTAAACTCCTTTGGGGTCAAGCAAAACGTTACTGGTCCCACTCATCGTCTTAATCATACGCTAGATTTAATTATATCACATGGAACCAATCCAAGCGATATAGATATTATACCGCAAAGTGATGATGTCACTGATCATTACATGGTAACTTGCATAATACGTACTGCTGAAATTTGTCATGTTGCGCCACGTTATCGACCAGGCAGAACAATCCTTCCAACCACTATAGATAGATTCTCAAATAGCTTACCTGATCTATCTCAGCTGCTCAGTGAACCCAAACAAACGGATGAACTAGAGGAAATGACTAGCACTATGAGCACCATTTTCTCTAGTACATTAGACATCATTGCACCAATTAGATTAAAAAAGGTTAGAGAGAAAACTAAAGCACCATGGTATAACAGTGCTACGCATGTTATCAAGAGAGAAACTCGAAATTTAGAGCGTAAATGGAAACAAACTAATTTAGAGGTCTTTAGAATCGCGTGGAAAGACAGTATGTCACATTATAAAAAGGCCCTAAAAGCAGCCAGGGCTGAGCATCTCCACAAACTAATAGAAAATAACCAAAGTAATCCAAGGTTTTTATTTAACACCGTGGCTAGACTAACAAATAAACAGACGTCACCCGAACAAAATATACCGTTACAGTTCAGTAGTAATGATTTCATGAACTTCTTCACTGAGAAAATAGAAAGCATCAGAAACACAATTGTAAATGTACAATCTTTAATGGTGTCTTATGATTCAGCCTCAATTATCGCCCCTCAAGAACAACTACGCCGCTTTACAACTATAGGACAGGAAGAGCTAAATAAACGTATCATTGCATCTAAACCAACAACATGTTTATTAGACCCAATACCCACTAAACTACTGAAAGAAGTGTTATCTGTAGTGGAAGAGCCTCTTCTCAATATTATTAACTCGTCTTTATCTTTAGGTCATGTTCCAAGAACATTTAAACTGGCAGTTATAAAACCTCTCATTAAGAAACCACAATTAGATCATAATAATCTAGCAAATTATAGACCCATTTCAAACCTACCATTTATGTCTAAAATACTAGAAAAAGTTGTGTCCGCTCAATTGTGCTCTTTCTTGCAAGAAAAGGATATCTATGAAAAATTTCAGTCAGGATTCAGACCGCATCATAGCACTGAAACTGCGCTCGTTAAAATCACAAATGATTTACTTTTAGCTTCTGACCAAGGCTGTATCTCAATACTAGTTTTACTTGATCTTAGTGCTGCGTTCGATACTATAGATCACAAAATACTCTTAGATCGACTACAAAACTACACTGGTGTTCATGGACAGGCATTAAGCTGGTTTAGATCGTACTTATCAGACCGCTACCATTTTGTCTGTTTAAATGGGGAAAAATCGAAGATAACGTCAGTAAACTATGGAGTGCCGCAGGGATCTGTATTAGGCCCTCTGCTATTCTCAATATACATGCTGCCGCTTGGTAATATTATAAGAAAACATGGAATTAATTTCCACTGTTATGCTGATGACATTCAATTATATATTTCATCACGACCGGATTAAAACAATAAATTATCTAAATTGACAGAGTGTGTTAAAGATATAAAATACTGGATGACGTGTAATTTTCTGCTATTAAACTCAAATAAAACGGAGGTATTACTTATGGGTCCAAAAAACTGCCCACAAAACCTCTTACAATGCAACTTCAATTTAGAAGGATGTCCTGTTACTTTATCCACTACAGTAAAAGACCTGGGGGTTATACTAGATCGCAACTTGTCTTTCGAAAATCATATTTCATATGTTACAAGAACAGCCTTTTTCCACCTTAGAAACATTACTAAGCTACGTAATATGCTATCTGTCTCTGATGCTGAAAAGTTAGTTCATGCATTCATGACCTCGAGACTAGATTACTGTAATGCTTTATTAGCTGGTTGTCCTGCATCCTCAATAAACAAGCTACAGTTAGTCCAAAATGCAGCTGCTAGAGTTCTTACTAGGTCAAGAAAATATGATCATATAACACCTATTCTTTCATCTCTACAATTACAAAGTATTACTAATGACCTATAAAGCCCTAAATGGTTTAGCTCCTGGGTATTTAACGGAACTTCTATCGCCCTACAAATCCATCACGCTCTTTAAGATCACTAAATTCGAGGCTTCTGGTCATTCCTAGGATATCTAAGACCACTAAAGGAGGGAGGGCATTTTCACATTTAGCTCCTAAACTCTGGAATGGCCTTCCGGATATTGTTCGAGGCTCAGATTAGCTGTCCCAGTTTAAAACTAGATTAAAGACGCATCTCTTTAGCCAAGCATTCACATAATACTTACCTTTTATACTACAGTTGAATCAGATTGAATGCATTAATATTAGGAACAGCAGCTACGCTAATTATTTCCCATCTGCTTTTCTGTTGTTATCTCGGGACGCTAGTCCCGAGGTAAATAGAGTACGTCAGCTCCAGTTTGTATCCAGCCTCTCATGGAAACTTCAGATGCCCCAACACCCATGCAGAGACGACTCGAAGCCCGTGAGGAGACGACTCCACGCCGGCGATATGTTATGCCCTAAATTAATGCATGATTAACTAACTGTATTTTTCTATGTACATTTTTTTGAAATGCACTTTCTGTAAAGCTGCTTTGAGACAATATGTATTGTGAAAAGCGCTATACAAATAAATTTGAATTGAATTGAATTGAATTGAATTGAATTGAATCAGTCATGTGATCAGCCATCAGCCATGTGATCAACCAACAGTCATGTGATCAGCCATCAGTCATGTGATCAGCCAACAGTCATGTTGCAGCCCAATCACAGATCAACAGCGCTCTTACTCATGTGATATAAATTAAATATTGGAAACATGATGAAAGCATGTCAATCCAGACTTACAGGTGTAACATTTACTGACTATTGACCGGTAAGATCCTCAGAGAGGAAAACCAACACCAGAAGAATGGAAAGAGTGTGTCAGTGAAGGTGGTTGTGAATGTGTGTAGATGTGTGTTAGTTACAGGATCAGAGAATGACACTGTTCCTCTGTCATAGTCCAGATAAACTCTCACACGATCAAGATCCTGTTCAACACGAAAACCAGACCCAGTCAGTCCGTACTCCACATACCAGACATCAGTGTTAAAGAAATCACATCCCTTCCTCTGGTTTGAAGCTGTAGTTACTCCAAGTCTCCACCATTCACTCTCTTTAACCTCCACATCCCAGCTGTGAGTTCCTGAGTTAAAACCCTCTGAACCCAGAACACACGAATACTCATCAAATCTCTCTGGATTATCAGGAAGTGGTTGTTTGTTCTCACTCCATCTCACACTGGTCAGATCATCAGACAGGACGAGAAGTGGATAAGCCGAGTTTGGATCCAGAATCACAGGAGCTGATGAGACACAATCAACAGATGCTTTTGTTCTGATCTTCATATAATGATCAAGAGTGAACCGAACACAGATTATTATGAATTATGACCCACGTCCTTTTGATCAAACACATCAGACATTTTCCTCTGATCACTGTCAGTGTTAAGAGTCACACTCATTTTTATTATCAGTGTTTAATGGCATCAGCGACAAACATTAAATGTGTGATTCAAATATTTGTCTCATCAAGTGAAACAAATATTTTGGAAAAGTTAAAATCACAAAATTCTGTTCAGCATTGTGATGGATTTTTTAAATTAATATTTTAATTAATAATTATATATTATATTATAATCATTTAATTAATATATATTGCTGAATCTCATGCTGCAGTAACACAGGGTTTGTAATGTGAATATATTAATGGTACTAAACAATTGTTAGATTCCTAAGACATCAGTGAATCAGTCTATTTCATGATGATTATAAAACCATCAACAGGTAACCATCATCACCTGATCTCATTTCACTTTAGCTTTCTTTGCTGCTGCAAATGTGTTTGACAAACACACTGTCACAGCGGCCAATCAAGACGAAATATATATATTGCGAACTCGAAGCCAGTAGTCGACCGTAGACGCAGAGCTAGAGTATATTTACACTCACCTAAAGGATTATTAGGAACACCTGTTCAATTTCTCATTAATGCAATTATCTAATCAACCAATCACATGGAAGTTGCTTCAATGCATTTAGGGGTGTGGTCCTGGTCAAGACAATCTCCTGAACTCCAAACTGAATGTCAGAATGGGAAAGAAAGGTGATTTAAGCAATTTTGAGCGTGGCATGGTTGTTGGTGCCAGACGGGCCGGTCTGAGTATTTCACAATCTGCTCAGTTACTGGGATTTTCACGCACAACCATTTCTAGGGTTTACAAAGAATGGTGTGAAAAGGGAAAAACATCCAGTATGCGGCAGTCCTGTGGGCGAAAATGCCTTGTTGATGCTAGAGGTCAGAGGAGAATGGGCCGACTGATTCAAGCTGATAGAAGAGCAACTTTGACTGAAATAACCACTCGTTACAACCGAGGTATGCAGCAAAGCATTTGTGAAGCCACAACACGCACAACCTTGAGGCGGATGGGCTACAACAGCAGAAGACCCCACCGGGTACCACTCATCTCCACTACAAATAGGAAAAAGAGGCTACAATTTGCACGAGCTCACCAAAATTGGACAGATGAAGACTGGAAAAATGTTGCCTGGTCTGATGAGTCTCGATTTCTGTTGAGACATTCAGATGGTAGAGTCAGAATTTGGCGTAAACAGAATGAGAACATGGATCCATCATGCCTTGTTACCACTGTGCAGGCTGGTGGTGGTGGTGTAATGGTGTGGGGGATGTTTTCTTGGCACACTTTAGGCCCCTTAGTGCCAATTGGGCATCGTTTAAATGCCACGGCCTACCTGAGCATTGTTTCTGACCATGTCCATCCCTTTATGACCACCATGTACCCATCCTCTGATGGCTACTTCCAGCAGGATAATGCACCATGTCACAAAGCTCGAATCATTTCAAATTGGTTTATTGAACATGACAATGAGTTCACTGTACTAAAATGGCCCCCACAGTCACCAGATCTCAACCCAATAGAGCATCTTTGGGATGTGGTGGAACGGGAGCTTCGTGCCCTGGATGTGCATCCCACAAATCTCCATCAACTGCAAGATGCTATCCTATCAATATGGGCCAACATTTCTAAAGAATGCTTTCAGCACCTTGTTGAATCAATGCCACGTAGAATTAAGGCAGTTCTGAAGGCAAAAGGGGGTCAAACACAGTATTAGTATGGTGTTCCTAATAATCCTTTAGGTGAGTGTATATTATTATTTATAAGATATTATTAACGTCGACTGTAGACGTTCGGGGACGTCGATTGTAGACGAGACCCAGTTAGAGTAGGGTCGGGTGCGAAAATAAGAAAAATTTACCACAGTATCATCTGATGATCTTCATTAAACTGGGTCTTAATGTGTGTGTATTTGTTTTAAATACTTTGTTTCTGTCTGTTGTGTTTGACTTAGTAATGAATAATAATTTTCATATTTTAAGTAACTGAAGCAGGTTCTTCTGATACACATCATTATCTGAACAGACCCTCATCATTGTTTCTGAAAAATGGAAAAATCAAGATACAAGAGGCACTTCTTCTAGAAACAGTTTCAAAATGGATTCAGGATTCATGAAAAAAATTATTCGTACAATAAATTCCAATATACCTTTTGATTGTTTCTACGTCCAATTCTGAAACAATTATTGAAAAGTTCTCAAATATTTCCGTAAGAATGTCTTGTTCTTATGGAATATGTTGAGAAGTTTTGAAGTTCTGATTGTATTATCCTACTCACAAGGTTGGATTGTTTAATACAAAATATACATGAATCATCAAATGGTAAATCTAACAATGCATTTCATAAAATAAAGATGTGATTTTTAAGATAATTATTTTCAAAATTTTGAATTCTTCTTAATAAGTTTTGTTTTTAGAACAATCTTTAAAAAACAATATTTAAAGTTCTTCTCAATGTTGTGAATCTGGCCGCAGCTTTCTAACGAGATTATAAAATTATTTAAAATGTTAAATAATTTAAAATGTTACATTTTCTTCATGAACTTGAGAGACTGTCAATAGTTCCTAGTAACACATTATAATTACATATTGAAGTTCCTTTAGTTCACAATATTATATTTTAGGTTCAGTGTTTCAGTCTGAAAGTTCATATTCAGTATACCAGAACTAGTATGATCTTCACTTTCTACAAACTGAAATAATCTAGTGCTTTTGTCAAGAAAACCCCATGCATGATTTCCAGTGTGTAACAGCACAGATCTTCTCCAGACTCACTGTTTTGGACGATGTCCTGCATCTTCTTCCAGACTCTGAACGGCAGGTTGCCCAAGTATCGTGACACATGAATCAAAGCTCCAGAACCCATCTGTGGATCCGGCTGTGAGATCTGGACTCTGGAACAACATTCAGGAATCAGAACTGCAGTGGCTTTGGATCAGAACCAGAGAGACCAGAGACACCAGCAGATCACTCACCTTTCCATTGAGACTGGAAACTCCTGCAGAACAAACACAACATTTATCATCAAGAACTCAATCAATCAATCAATCAATCATCAATCAATGATGTGAAATCAGACCTTCAGAAAGCAGACGTCACTGGCTTTCATCATGTCCTCCATGTCTTTGATTGTGTGTGAAAGAGCTGAGATGTGTGTGTTCATCTCCTCCAGCTTCTCCTTCATCATCTGCTTCTTCTGCTCCTCTTCCTCCCTCAGTGCAGTGATTGTAGCTTCTTCTTCATCTCTGAGGAACTGATGAAGCTTCTCAAACTGCTGTTTAATCTGACGCTCTGTGTGCTCAGCTTGAGACTGAAATCAAAATCACATTCACTTCAATCATCTCAAAGACGCAACTGATTCTGGAGCAGCATGAAGAGTGAGTGGGGAAATGTGGGTTAGTTCTATACAACTTTAACTTTCTGAAGTACTAGTTCTGTATTAGTAGATGTTCTGTGTCTGTAGTGTGAAAATACACATGAATCTCATCAGTCTTCACTAAACAACACTGTTTTAAATGGTGTTTTATGAAGATTCATTCATATGTGATATAATTTGAAAGTATAACTAAACTTAAGATGTCAATATATTATTTTAACAGAGCATAACATATTTTCATTTAAAAATATCTTACACAGCAAATCCCCCAGTTTTAAATTAGCAGCCCTGGTTTCACAGACAGAGTTTAGATTAAGCCAGGATTAGGCCTTAGTTTAATTAGGACATTTAAGTAGCTTTTATAAACGTGCCTAAAAAAATAAAATAAAATAAAACCATTACTGACGTTCATCTTAAGACAAAACAATGGCACTGATATATTTTAAGTCTTTTAGTATTTTTAGTTTTAATATTTTAAAGCCAATTCAATGGAAGGGGATTATTAGGAGGCCATCATGTTGTTCCAACCTCATGTTGTTCCTCATGTTGTTCCAACCTCATGTTGTTCCAACCGCGTAAGACACAAAATATCTTAGAAGGAAATGAATAGTGGAATAAAGTCGTTATTTTTGTTTGTTTTTGCGCACAAAAAGTATTCTCGTCGCTTGATAAACTTAAGATTGAGCCACTGTAGTCACTTGGACTATATTAACGATCTCTTTAATAACTTTTCTGGGCCAGCAAGTTTGGGCCACCTAGCTGCCTACGGAGAAGTGATCAGCTCTCAGATTTCATCAAAAATATCTTAATTTGTGTTCCGAAGATGAACGAAGGTCTTACGCGGTTGGAACAACATGAGGGTGAGTAATTACTGACAGAATTTTCATTTTTGGGTGAACTAACCCTTTAAGGGCCAATGGGTGGAATGTGGCCAGTACACCGGGGTTACACCCCTACTCTTTACGAGAAGTGCCATGGGATTTTTAATGACCACAGAGAGTCAGGACCTCGGTTTTACGTCTCATCCGAAGGACGGTGCTCCTTGACAGTATAGTGTCCCCGTCACTACACTGGGGCGTTAGGACCCACACAAACCAAAGGGTGAGCACCCCCTACTGGCCTCACTAACACCTCTTCCAGCTTCCAGATGTTGATCAACATTATACGCGAACAGCTCTGTGTGTGTGTGTGTGTGTGTGTGTGTGTGTGTGTGTGTGTGTGTGTGTGTGTGTGTGTGTGTGTGTGTGTGTGTGTCTGTGTTTGTTTGTTGTGTATGTGGGTGTTGTTCAGGTAACCTTTATGTTGTGAGAAACAATATGTCCCCACAAAGATGGCAATATCCAAAATCCTTGTCCTTGTGGGGACATTTTTTTGGTCCCTGTGAGGAAAACAGCTTATAAATCAAGTGATGTTTTTTTAAAAATGTAAAAATGCAGAAAGTTTTCTATTATCGGTATGTTTAGGGGTACAGTTTGTTCATTATGAAAATTATTATGTCTAAGTCCCCATAAAACATGAAAACCCAACGTGTGTGTGTGTGTGTGTGTGTGTGTGTGTGTGTGTGTGTGTGTGTGTTCCAGCCAATATAGCAACATGGTATTATGTCAGACTAATCATTTCAGCTGTTCTAATCAAACATGTAAATATGTCAAAAGAATAAATCCTCACCTTGATGTGTCGAAATGTTTTCTCAAACTCTGCTTTAATGTTTTCATTGTGTCTCAGTTTCTCTTGTAAGGACTTCAGTGCTGTATTGAGCTCCTCCTGGAATTTAAAGAGAAAATCTATAAGATACCAGAGATTTCTGTAATATGATTACAGAGAGATTTTTATGTAATACATAACCTTAAAGGAATAGTTCACCCATTACATATTCTGTCATTAATTACTCACCAACCCGTAAAGGTGATGATACACGAGACAACTTTTTTGAGCAATGTTGTCGAGCGATTGTTGCTTGGGCACTTTCCCATTGAAAATGGGCAACAAATTTCTATCTGGATCCTTTAGATCGGTCGTGGGACCTGTGTCTCAGCTGTGTCTCAACTGGTTGCACGTTGACGGCAACATTGCTCAAAAAGCTGCCCCGTGAATCATAACCATAAGACTTTCGTTGATCTTGAACACAAATGAAGATCTTTTTGATGAAATCTGAGAGATTTCTGTTCCTCCATTGACAGTGACGCAACTACCACTTTGATGCTTCAAAAAGTTCATAAAGAGATCGTAAAACTAATCTAAATGAATTGAGCAGTTTAGTCCAACATTTGGAGAGACTCAATTTCTTTATATCAGTGGTTTCAAACCTTGTGTACAGGAGACCCTTATTTTAACATGAAAAATCGTTAATGAAATGTGGTCTGAGTTTCACAAACAGACTGAATGAAAATGTAAATCTACTGTCTGTCAGTAGGTGGCGCTTATGGAGCAGCAGAAATATTATAATATAATATAATATAATATATATATATATATATATATATATATATATATATATATATATAATATAATAGCAGAAATTCCCCGGTAACAACTGTAAACAAAGCAGCTGCGCTGATAAACACTACGCGTTACATGAAGGGAAGATGAAAAGAAAATGAATGACTGAATGAATGAATGAACGAATTAATAAATTCAAAATGTCATCAAAACTTTTCTCAAGACAGTAAGTTCCCTTCAGAGATAGATTCATAGAATTCATTCATACAAAAAATATATATAATTTCCCTCGGCACTCCGTTGTAAAGGATGTAAAACCTCTCACTTCTTTCCGTCATTTTTTTCAAACGAAACTAAATCTACGCTGCATGTTGTGTCTGTTACTTACTTTGCTTAATACTGGACAGGATTTACTATGGGTTTTTAAATCCTGGCAATCAAATACGATTTTAATGATGATTAAAATATTAAACCGTAATACTAATCGTCAGAAATTGCATCGTGGTTTATCGTCAAACTGGTAACCGTTTCATCCCTAACCCTCAAACTAGAGTGAGCTTGGCGACCCCTCATTAATTGACCCCAAGGTTGGTAAACTATGCTTTATATGATAAACAGACTGGATTTAGGCCTTTATTAACATAAACATTCATCAACTCAAGCATCAGTTGTGGTAAACAGAAGTTAAGGCATGTTCGCTTGACATGCGAGAACCAATGAGGTTCATTCTTGTGTTATGCAGCACGCTTGAGCTTCAGCAAGAGGTTTATTCTTGCGCGTTAAGCAGGTTCAGTTGAGCGTATGTTTATGTTTTCTGATCAGTGTTTATATGTGAATAAAAGCCTAAATGAAATCTGTTCATCCTATAAAGCAATCAAGTCTAAAAAAAAGTTGGACTCACTCAACTGTTAAATTCATATAGATTAGTTTCACGATCTCTATGAACTTTCTGAAGCGTCAAAGTGGTAGTTGCGTTGCTGTCAATGGAGGGAGATATCGCTCAGATTTCATCAAAGAGATCTTCATTTTTGTTATGAAGATGAAGGAAAATGTTTTAAGGGTTTGGAACGACATGAGGTTGAGTAATTAATAACAGAATTTAAATTTTTGGGTGCACTATCCCTTTAAGTGTTTATCCTCATATTAAAATCCGTCTTACCTTATATGATGAAACCACTTCACCGATGGGTCTGAATTTATGATTGTCGTGTTTCTGTGAATTAATACACACGACACACACAGGCTGTTTGTCCTCCAGACAGAAGAGTTTGAGTTTCTCACTGTGTAAACTGCAGATCTCCTCAGACTCTGATGAACGCCTCTCATTTCTCTCCTTCAGGAACGACTCACACAAGTTTTTTAACACAAGATTATTTGAAGGCTCATGTCTTGACAATCTCCTGCAGACAGGACACTCCTGAGTATTCTTGGTTCTCCAAGACACTTATATACAATATAATACATTATTTTAAATCTTTTTTATTATTATTCTGTTAATCTTATGATAGGATTCCCTAGAGTCATTGCAACATGTATGCAGTCTATTGCTCCAATCTCCACTGCTCTAGGGGAACATGAGGCAGATTATGTTAATAGGAAGTCCTATCACAGCCTTAATGTTCAGGTAGAGATGATGTGAATATGTGAGATGATTATTTTCTGTGAGATGAATCTTTAAATTAATAGAAACATTAACAGATATAACAATGATCTACTAAACATTTCATCTGCAGACGACTTGTGGTCATGAATATATGCCAAATGGCCTGGCTCCAGTGCTTGTCTCACAAATTTTCCGTGAGTCTGTGTTGTGTCAGCGCTTTGAGGAAAGCAAGTTAAATTTGGTACAGTACAAAACACTGTTAATTTGAACTGAGATAGAAAAACCTACACAATAACCCCCTATCATGACCCTCAGACAGGGCCACAGCACCGCTTCAATGTGGCCCTAAGTAAAACCAGAGTGAAGATAGAGATGACCTTTGGCATCCTAAAGGCACATTTCAACTGTGTTCGGCGCTTAAGAGTCACCAGAGCGGGCATCACAGATAGTGGCTGCATGTGCCATTCTGCACAATATAGCCACCAGTAGAAAGGAGCGAGAAACACCACAAAACCAGCTTCTCCCCGATGAAACTGACCCGATCACACTTGACCACCCAGCTGGTGCAGATGTAGATGCAATCACCATACAATATTACACTTAAAAAAAGCACATTGAAACTGCAGATAGGTCTCAAACTGTTTTATTGGTTTTGTGGGATGGGAGGGAGAAAGAGAGCAAGACAAAGTTGCATTAATAAATATTCATACTAAAGTGTTACTTGGTTAAATAAGTTCACATACTGAGATCAGTTTTATCCAGCTGTTTGATCTCCAATTTTTTCAGTACCTACAGTATACCTCAGCTCACAGTCCAGCTCCTTTAGTGAACAGTCTAGTTCAAGACTCCTTTTGTACAGGGCCCTGACTGAGTCTGTTTCCACCTGAAACATAATTCCACCACAAACATGATCATTACAAGTTTTCTGGAGGCTCATCAAATCACAAAAAGTTCCTTGACTTCCTACAAACACAGGACTGACTGTAATTTATGTAAAGGGTTTTAAATCCTTACCTTGTTCACATTTCTTCTGAAGCCCATTGAGGTAGAGGCCTCAGTTTATGTGGCAGGTTGTGAAAAATCCTATAAAGAGATGTGTAAGGGCCAGT
Source organism: Leuciscus leuciscus (assembly GCF_965113295.1). Lineage (NCBI taxonomy): Eukaryota > Metazoa > Chordata > Actinopteri > Cypriniformes > Leuciscidae > Leuciscus > Leuciscus leuciscus. The sequence continues at coordinate 33,310,969 of NC_138725.1, read as the reverse complement.
CCCTTTTTTATGCCACACATTCAAATGTTTGCCATAATAAAAAGCCCAGTGCATTCACATCAGCAACTGAGAACACACAGAGTGTCTTCATTTCCTCCACCCTAATAAATAAAAATAGGCCAATATAAAGCATAACTGTTGTAAAGCAGGTTATGTTTGGTGTTCTGTCTGCTGCATACTGACCTCTGTGTGGGAGACTGTGTGTGTATGTGTGCTGGCTTCAACAGGGACACTGTATTTCCCTATACTGCAGAACATACAGTCAGACATATTTAAAACTTAAAAGTAGTAATGTATTGCACACGTACCCAGTGTTACTTGCTTAGAGGAACCAGCAACAGGGTCAGATTGTACAACACCTGTAATCACATCCATAATCGGCCGTCCCTTATTACCTACTCAGAGCCAACTCCTCCGCCAGTGTATTCTGGTTTTCTGAATTTAACTCTTTATTTCTGTTTGCTGCAAACAAGTGTTTGTGATAAAATGTTCACAAAAGTAATAAAAGGTTGTGGTAAATACCCACCACTTTGAATTATATTTTTATATTTTGTCTTTATCTGCTGCCAAGAACATTTAGAGTTGGGGTTGCATCTAAAAATCAATGAATATTAATCTTTCTTAGAACATATATGCACATTTTTATATATATTATAAAAATAGGCTATAGGCTATATTACACATAGGCTACACATACATATATTATAGTATACATAATTTTACATAAATATAGAACGTATTTGTTTAACTTACACATTAACAATCAGCAATCTTTCTCCAACAGTCTTATCTTGCTTTGGCTGCAGAGACCGTATTGTTTCGAGCTTGAAATACATATTTAAATTCATCGTAATTATGAATGATTATCTCTTGCTCCTCCGCGGAAAAATATATCGCTCTCGTTCTACTACCCGCGATTGGATTGGTTGTTCAGCGTCGACGTCACTCTTTTATGTGCACGCGCGCGTGGAGTAATCATAGCTTAAGGATCAAAGCCTGAGTTGACAGAGAAAGTTGATGAGCTGCATCATGGTACCAATAAAGCCTGATTGCATCGTTTTGTCAACTCAAAACTAATCCTGTAACCCCGAGTTTGTTCAGCTACCTTCATGGTACAGGCCCCTGAACCAGCAAATCAAAGTCTTCAGATTAATTAGAAAGCTTCAGTGGCGCTCCAGGACCGAAGCTGCCCATCCCTGACGTATACTGATAATAATATAAGACTCGGGACACTTTGTGTTTTATTGCACTTTATTTACTGGTGAGTGTGTTTGAAGCTCACAGAGTTTCTCCAGCGTCTGTCATGAACAAATCTTTATCAAAATTATTCAGTCACATGTTGTTCTGCGTATGGTGCCGATCTTCAGTGTTTGGCGACTCGAGCATCACTTACAGAGGCCAAACCAGTTTCTGTCTCTCTCCATCTGTTCTGCATCATCCTGCATGTCAACAGAAATAAATGCATGAAATATTCTGCAGTGAGGATATGAAATCTATAATGAAACTGCACTGAAGCTCTATAATGAAACTGTAGCAGGATCTGCAGTATCTCAGCTCTCATGAGGACTGAGAGAAGAGGACAGAGTCCCTGCAGTGCTGTCGCACACATCCTACACCCCACAATGCACAGAAAGCAGCGCAGGGCTCTAGTGTGTGCACAAACCAGTGCTTAAAGGGTTAAAACGCATGCTAATCACGTCACAAAGCAGATATTATTATGTCTATTATCATTCAATGCAAGTCAAAGGATTTTATAACGTTCATAAAAGGCAAAAATAGTAGGTCAGAAGTTACCTAGAGAAAGTCTAAAAAGAGAAAGGCTTTCATTATAAATTAATCATATTAGTCATTTTTTCCTCACTGACTCGGCCATGCCCTCATGGTAAACACGTGGTAACTGCATTCCTATCACGTAAGAAGACCAAACGGTTCTCTAACTCTGCAAGGTTTTAAGATTCTACAGTATGTTTTCTTGGTAAACAACATCATTAATGTAATCTGAATACCTTAAATTAAAAACTTTTGTCGAGAAAATCCATCGCTGCGCGTGTTTCCCGCATGTGTCCGTTCAGTCTCTCTGTTCCTGAAAGAAAGAATGTCTGTCGGTCGGAGTGAAGAGACATGCGCATTGAAGCTGAGCTCATTAATATTAATTAGGTGACGTTAACCCAGTAGGAAGGCGCGTGAAAGGCGGGTGTTAATGGAAGCTCGTTTCCGCCGCCACAAAATAAAACATTTTAAAAGATAATTGCGACTTTATTTCTCAGAATTGCGAAATATAAATTCAGAATTCTGACTTTTTTTCTCGCAATTGCGACTTTATATCACGCAATTCTGACTTTATAACACATAATTGCGAGTTTACGGTATCGCAATTCTGACTTCTTTTCTCAGAATTGAGAGATATAAACTCACAATTGTGAGATATAAAGTCCAATTCTAAGGGAAAAAAAGACTTCCCCTCAGAATAGTTTATCTCACAATTCTGACTTTATTTCTCAGAATTGCGACTTTATATCTCGCAATTGCGACTTTATTTCTCTGAATTTCGACTTTATATCTTGCAATTGCGACTTTATATCTCGCAATCGCGACTTTATTTCTCACAATTCTGATTTCATATCTCGCAATTCTGACTTCATATCTCGCAATTCTGAGAAAAAAAGTCACAATTCTGACTTGATATATCGCAATTGTGGGAAAAAAAAGTCAGAATTGTGAGATAAAAAGTCGCAATTATTATTATGTATTTATTATTCAGTGGCAGAAACAAGCTTCCATAGGTGTTGGTACCATATAAAAAAAATTGATACTGGCATTCTAATTTTGAGTGCATTGACATGGTTGCTGCCTAAAAATATTGCATAACAAATAAGGTAAGAGAAGTACATTTTAAAATACTTCATCTAGTGTGCCCTGTTAAAACTTTTTTTCTTAGGTTGCGCACTGATGTAGATGTTCAATGTGATTTCTGGGGGACTGAGAAAGAAAATGTTGTCCACTTATTTATTTATTTTTTAAATTGCATTTATAGCTAAATGTTTTGGGTAGATTTTGGATGTTTTCTTTGTAAATGCTTATGGATGAAAGTTTACTTTTCTGAAAAATATGTTTGTTTGTTTTTTTAATAGACAAAGATTACCACCAAACATGGCCTTTATTGTTAATCTTTGTTTTATTATGGGAAAATACCATATACATAAACAAAATGGGCAAAAGGAAAACCTAACTTTTTGTTATCAGATAGATATGAAAATGTATATTGAGTTACTACTTGGGTTGAAAAATAGTAAAGCAAAATGCACCACCTTTTTACTTGTATTATTATTTTATAAATTACACTGCATATTTTATTTTCCTATTTGTTGTAGTCTATATTTGTTTAATATTTTTACACTATATGTTGGATTATTGTCATGTTTATTATTTGTATGTGACTGGCATTCAATAAAAAATAAAAGGCGGGCATTGGTAGTTTGGGGTGTTGGTTAGCAGGCGATTCCAATTTATTTGTGCCTATTTAGGTGCCTATTTTACAAACGGATCAATCCCAAAAAGACAAATAAGAAGATGGAATGAAAAAAATGCCATTAATGGCAATAAAAGACACAAACATGTTATTAAAACAAAAGAGATCTTTTTTGAGACACTCTTGAATCATGTACATTTTTAGATTAAAGTTTTCACTGAAATGCTGAAATATTTGGAGTTGGAAATATAATTATAATTTAGAAGCATCTCTCAAACAGTAGGTCATGGGTTTGATAGTGAATGCATGAACTGATAAAATATATACATTTGGATAAAAGTGTCTGACAAATGCATGTAAGTGTGAATTTTTTACATTTGGTTTTTCCTAAATCTTGAATATATGGTTAAGTGTGTGTGTGTGTGTGTGTGTGTGTGTGTGTGTGTGTGTGTGTGTGTGTGTGTGTGTGTGTGTGTGTGTGTGTGTGTGTGTGTGTGTGTGTGTGTGTGTGTGTGTGTGTGTGTGTGTGTGTGTGTGTGTGTGTGTGTAATTACATGTGAAAAAGAAGGAAAAAGAAGGAAAGCGAGGAATGTGTTCTGAAAATCATCCAGGGGAATTTGCAGCAACACAAAGTCAATATGAATGATGAATGTGTTCGTAATTTAATGCAAAATTAAATGTGACAATTTTATATTACCCCTCTATAGCATTAAAATACATTGCTGCATGATTGGTTCGTTTTGGGGCTTTTATTTTGACAGCGCCACAAAACAAAAATAAAAAGAAGGAGAGTGAGGAATCTGTGGGCTGGCAGCGTTTTTCACTTATTTCAAGAGAAACTCCTTATGAATCCTGAATGTTTTCTTTTATTTAGGCCTAAAGCAAAATAAAATGTGCTAATTTTAAATAGCTTTTCTATGGTACTTAATACATGTCGGACGAACAGTCGAAAATACATCCTGCCTAGGTCATTTTGTGACTTTTATCTTGACAGCGCTTGTGGTCAGAGGAGCATCTGATGATGGTGTTTGTGTTTTGTTCTGCTCATGTTCAGACTCTGCAGTGATGCGCTTCATCCGCGTCTGTTTACATTCCTGAAGCACATCGATCATATTAATGTGATTTATCTATCAATATCTGATTTTGCTCATCAATGGTCGTAGTATGTCGAGCGCTTACACCAGACCTTCAGCTGAAGGGGCCACAGGTTTGATTAATATTATATTATTCGCCGTTATTTACATAACTGTTACATCTCTATGATATAACTTTTATGACAGATATGCCTGTCTTTTTAATATGTATGTGTCTGAGGTTAAATGATTGCTTCGGCTACATTTATCGAGTCTCATTCTCATGTTTTTGTCTCATTTACAGTTTAAGCAAAAACATCTGAGAGCAGTGAAGAAACACAAAATTAAAAAATTGTCTTTTTTGACAAACTTTTATTTTGGAAGTGATTAATCGTTGCACAGATCTAAAAAAATAATTATAATAGTAATAATAATATATATGTATATATAGCATATATATATATATATATAAATTATTATTAAATTTTTTTAAGGAAACGATTAAACGATTAAAATATCTATATATAATATTAATTATATATAAATATATATACAGTACATGCAAATATTTCTTAAATATATACATGCATGTGTGTGTATTTTTATATACAAAATATAAAAACACAGTACACACACATATATTATGTTAACACAAACTTTTATTTTGGATGCGATTAATTGCTATTAATCGTTGCACAGCCCTAATATATTTATATACAATTATAAAAAAAAAAAAAAAATGTATATGGTTACAAAATAACCATTTGTTGTTGTTGATTTTAACAGCAAATGACCTGTTGTACTGTGTGTGTTCCTCAGAGAAGGACCGGCTGCTGAGTCCCGTGATGGGATACGGCTCCGGCGACCTGAACGGCAGGTGTCACCGCAGCCCCCCCACCCTGGACGTGTGTGCGACGGGCCCTCGGGGGCCGGAGGAAGAGGAGGAGGAGGCCCTGAGGAGGAAGCTGAAGTACTTCTTCATGAGCCCCTGTGATAAATACTACGCGAAAGGCCGCAAACCCTTCAAACTGGTCCTTCAGCTGCTGAAGATCATCTTAGTCACTGTACAGGTACATCAACCCTTTCTGCATTTATTAGGTGCTTTGGATGAAAGCGTTTCAAATGATTAAATTTAAATAAGTTAAATGTTAATCAGTCTCTTTAACTCTTTGTTATTGGACACTTTTGCTTTTTACTTTTATTGACTGGTAATATTTGGGATATTAATAACATTATTCCTCATTTAGCACTTAATCAAAGTGATGTGCCACTACAAGAAGTTGCTGTGCTACTGTAAAGCCATGATGCATTAATATATGATCGCTTTCAAACAGTGAAAGAGGCTTTCAGAGTCATCTAGGATACGTTTACATGACAACAATTTAAAAGTTTGACCTTTTTCAAATTTTCCGCGTACAGACAACGTCCTCATTCACACGGATCCGCGAAAGCGTTTTTAATTGTTGTATTATTCATGTCAGGCCAGTAGATGGCGATGTCACTTTGTAAAGAAACACTACGCGTCTATAGACTGAACATGTAATACGCATGACGTCACTGTTTTCACAAATTCACGTTTTTGTTGTTTACAAAGACGATTGCACTTTAACTTAAAAAACTTCCGTCCCATTTCCAATCTTCATATCCTTGCTAAACTTTTAGAGCAAATTGTTGCTTCTCAATTGCACTCTCATCTTACTGCAAACAATCTTTTTGAGCCTCTTCAATCTGGTTTCCGTAAATTTCACAGCACTAAAACTGCATTCGTTAAAGGAACACTCCACCGTTTTTTGAAATAGGGCTTATTCACCTTCTTTCCCACATTTAGATAGGTGGGCAAATGCATTTTTGTCTCAGTGGATGCATTGTTTTAGTTTGACAGGGTCGGCGTGAGCTTAGCTTAGCATAATGAATGGAATCCTTTGTTGCCAGCTAGCATGTCCTGAGTAAAAGTGATATAAAAAATATAAAAAACCCTACCTAATTACTTCTTGTGGCCTGCGTATTCACAACAAGTACAAATAGTGATGCAGATTAAGGACTATATTAGGGGGAAGCACAGGCGAAGCACTGCTACTTGGGCGTGATATCTCTGCGCCCAAGTAGCAGTGCTTCGCCTGTGCTTCCCCCTAATATAGTCCCAAGTCAAAATCTGCATAGGAAATCGCCTAGTGTTAATCTGCATCGCTATTTGTACTTGTTGTGAATACGCAGGCCACAAGAAGTAATTAGGTGGGGTTTTTTTTTTTTATATCACTTTTACTCAGGACATGCTAGCTGGCAACAAAGGATTCCATTCATTATGCTAAGCTAAGCTAGCGCCAACCCTGTCAAACTAAAACAATGCATGCACTGAGACAAAAATGCATTTGCCCACCTATCTAAATGTATAAAAGAATGTGAATAAGCCCTATTTCAAAAAACGGTGGAGTGTTCCTTTAAGGGTACGAATGATTTGTTACTTGCTTCGGATTCTGGCTGTCTTTTTCTGTCGCGTTTTTGTCGTTTACAGATACGATAACGTATCGTTTTCAAAAACATGCACTTTAACTCTCGTTTTCAAAAGTTTTTATTTTCAGGCCCCCAAAATGCCATTGTCAAGTAAGCGAACGGGCAAAATGCATATACATTTTTCTGTTTTAAAAACAGTGTTGTGTAAACGGAAAATGGATAATAAAGTTAATTAACACAAGTTGTTAGTTTTACTGTAGTAAAATACCAAATTATTAGGTTTTGGGGCAGAAAGTGGAGTATTTCTACAATGACAACAGTGAGTGTTATGACACAGTGGATATTTGTCTTAACTGGTGTGTTTCCACCTGTGTGTGTGTGTCAGCTGGTGCTGTTTGGTCTCAGTAATCAGATGGTGGTGGCGTTTAGGGAGGAGAACACCGACTCCTTCAAGCATCTGTTCCTCAGGGACTATCGGGATGATTCTGAGGAGCCGCTGTGTATCCACACGCAGAAGAGCGTCCACGACCACATCAACTACACCATAGAGCAGGTACAGAGTAGACACGCATCTGTGTGTGTCAGTGTGTGTTTAAACATGTCACATGAGCGCATGAGGGACACGCTTGTCTTTAACACCTGTGTGCGAGACTGCAGACAATCTAACCTGAGGAGAACAACCTCCAGACGAAAACACATGCCTGAAGATTTCTGTAATTCTCTGTGCAATATAGATAGATAGATAGATAGATAGATAGATAGATAGATAGATAGATAGATAGATAGATAGATAGATAGATAGATAGATAGACAGACATTAAAAAGTCTTACCGACCCCAAGGTTTTGAACCTTGCTTAATAAATATGTTAATGAATTTAATGAAACTACTGTAAGTAACTGCAGAGCTTGCTGTGGATGAGGAGGCTGTTGATCAATCTGTAGCTTCAGAGACCGTTAGCGAAACAGGATGTTAGCAACATTAGCACATCAGACGAGTGTTGAAACATTGAGCTTCATGTCAAAACATCTACATCAAATCAGTTCATGCAAACGTGCTGAACTAGTTTACAGTGTGTCAGATGCGTTTGAATATAACCTTTGACCTTTGACTCTCTGTCTGTGTGTGTGTCAGTATCTGTCTCTGCCGCAGACGTCAGTGGGAAGGTACGCGTATGTCCGCGGTGCGGGTGTGAACGACAGCGCCCTCTATCTGTGCCAGCACTACTACAGGAAGGGCACCATCGACCCGGTCAACGACACGTTTGACATCGACCCTCATGTTGTCACGGGTGCGCAGGAAATGACATCACATCACACTAATGCATAGCTCTGAGTTTAAAAGCTAGTCGTCTCGTTGTCTGATGTGTTTAACTCTCTGGTGCTCTCCGCGTGTCCCTCAAAAATTAGGATTTTTTTTTGTTTTTTGTCAATGAAATTAATGTACTATTTCACTCCCACTCCCAAACATCCCACTGTTTTTATGGGATTTATTTATACTAAATTATATTTACGCTGTATTTATAATGCATTTATTCACTTTTTGAACATAGACCTGCAAATTAAATTTCCAACGTAAACTGTCGAAAATCTTGAAATCTTGACTTAAGTTTGGTCTCTTTTCAAAGACGACACTTGGCAGATTATTGCTGAAGTGAAAAAAGTCAAGTTTAAAAAAAGTAACAGAATTTTACATTTATTTTAATGAAAAATGCACAAAAATACTATTTTCATTTTTTATATGAAATATATATTTTCAAAATCACGTTTTACTCTAAAACTGCGAGGAAATCAAAGCCATAAATCTAGTTTAGTCACTTAAAACAAGAAAAAATGTCAGTGCAAGTAACAAAAATAACGTAATTTAAAAGGAAAAATATTGTTTTCCCTTTTCTTTTTATTATTGAAAATAATTATTATTACTTTTATTATTTTTTAATATTATAGTACTATTTTATTACCAATATTTTTTTCTTATGGATATTTTGTGTTGTTTTAAACACAAACTCACTTAATTTTTATACATTTTTATTAAAAAGTTAAAAATGTCCTTCTCAAATAAGTACTTATTTATAAGACATTATAAGAATTATAAGACAATCATACTGAAAACAAGACAAAAATACTAAGTAAGAAAATAATTCAGTATGCATCACTCATTTTTTACAATCCAGTCAACAACCAATGTATAAAATGTTTCAAAACTGTTTAGCTCAGAAAAGTATGTGGTAGTAAAGTCGGTTGCAACTTCAGTTTCATGCCAACTTTAGCAAATATTTCATCCTGATTTTGCACCTCATTGCAGTGCATTCTGGGATTGCCTTCTCTGCATAAAGGATGCATATACATGTGGCCTAATCATTTTGCCAGTCCACTTGAGAGAGCAGAATAGGGAGGGTGGCGATGCTCCCTATGAAGGTGTCTCACTAGGGTTCAGAACAGAGCTAAATATTAAGAGTTCTAAATATTCGGAATTCCACGGAATCTGTGTTCTGTTTTCCTCTGTTGCCTAGCAATCCGTCTGAATGATCAGTGATTCTAAATGAGCCGTACTGACTCTTCTCCTGTGTGTTTCTGTTGTTGTTTTAGACTGTGTCGGAGTGGATCCACCGCCAGACCCTTCAGCTCCACTGCAAAACCACTACAAGACCTTAAACCTCAATTTCCAAAAGTGAGACAGACACACGTCAATCCAGCGATTCCAAATGAGAACATACTAAAAGCTTCTATTGCTTATATAGGAAGTAGGGATGGGGCCGATCCGATCCAGTATCGGTATCGGGACCGATACCAGCGTAATTCACGTATCGGATTTTCCCGATCCAACCTGCGGAGATATCCGATATCCTTGAGTCATGTCTGCGCTTTAACGTTGTCTGCTGAAATGACTCCAAAAGTGATTCCCGCCGGCTAGTCTGCTAGCTGGCTGCAAACTGCGGAATGGATTTCCTGAACGGAGGCGCGGCTCAATGAGACAGAGTTATGAGACACGCCACCGCTCAGGAAATCCATTCCGCAGTTTGCGGCCGCTGTGTGGAAATTCTTCACACTGGAAACACCGCAGAGCAAGACAGCAAAATGCAATGTTTGCAAAGCCGTAATTCAGAGCTCGTTGAAGCTCCCTCGCGTCGTACAACACAACGAATGCAATCAAACATTTAAAAAAGCACCACGTTACTGTGCGTTCACACCAAACGCGAATAGCGCGTCAAATTCGCGTCTGCCGCGTCTAGTTGGACGCTTGAATATTTTGAATCCATTCGCGCGCCCAGAGCGAAATTGACGCTCGTAAAAAGCAAAAGTTTGAAGCGAAATTGACGCGCGTCTGAGGCGAAATCCGCTTGTCTGTTTGCACATGGCTGATGTTGATCGAGCATTCATCGAGAGAGTTACAGCATCGGAGCGAGGATCACCCTTTAGATAGTGTGTGTGTGTGTAAGATGTTTACACTTGCACTTTTCTTATATTTCAAGACTCAAGTATTTGACATTTTGGGAATGTAATAAATATTGACATGACCTACAGTTGCATATTTGTTTTCAGAATGGGATTTTTCCTGTTAACAGGATTTACTGTTTTTCTGACTTCATTTTCTGACCTTATACTTACCATACATGCATAAATATGTAGGCCTACATATCATACTTGCCTGTTGAGAGGAGTTTATTTCAGCATCATATAAAATAAACAATAATGATAATAATAATATTAAAGCAAACACAGCTCTGGTATCGGAATAGTATCGGTATCGGCCGATATCCAAATTCAGGTATCGGGATCGGATCGGAAGTGAAAAAATGTGGATCGGTGCATCCCTAATAGGAAGTATAATAATCACAGACCAGCACAAACAGAACATTGTTTACCTTTTTATCAGTGTTTTTTAACATCCCCAAAGGGAGGTTTAGCTCAGTTTTGTGGACAGTAACTGTAGCTCTGTAAACACACACACACACACACACACACACACACACACACACACACACACCGTTAGTGTTGTCAAACCCTGATCTGTGTAAGAGCCGTTAGTCTTGTGAAATGGTTGCTCAAGTTCCTCTCTGCACTTCTGTCTGTCTCTCCACAGGCTGATTAATGTGACCATCCAGTTTCAGCTGAAGGCCATAAACATCCAGACGATTATTAATAACGAGATTCCCGACTGCTACACCTTCTCCATCACTGTACGCACAGATTCACACTTTCACAACATCTCATAATGTCTCATGAAAATATATTATATTATATTATATTATATTATATTATATTATATTATATTATATTATATTATATTATATTATATTATATTATATTATATTATATTATATTATATTATCATTCAAAGGTTTGGAATCTTTTTAAAGAAGTCACTTATGTTCACTCAGGATGCATTTATTTGATAAAAAATACAGTCAACATATGATACATTTGGGCAGTTTTGCGGCTTCACATTTTTGTGGAAGCTGTGCTAAAAAAAAATTCCAGGATTATTTCAATATTAAGTTCAAAAGAACATTGTTTATTTAAAATAGATATCTTTTGTAACATTATAAGTGTCTTTACTGTCACTTTTGACCAATTGAATGCATTTTACGATCTTACGCCAAACTTTTGAACATTAATGTATCATGTTTTCAACACTAATAATAATTATAAATGTTTCTTGAGCATCAAATCATCCTATTAGAATGATTTCTGAAGGATCATGTGACACTGAAGACTCGAGTAATGATGCTGAAAATTCAGCTTTGATCACAGAAATAAATTACAGTTTAACATATATTCACACAGAAAACAGCTATTTTAAATTGTAATAATATTTCAAATTTTTGACTGTATTTTATATCTTGGTAAGCAGAAGAGACTTCTTTCAAAAACATGAAAAAATCCCCCCAAAATTCAGATTTTGGAAGGGTAATTTATATTATAATATAATATAATATAATATTTGAAAGCACATGAGGCATGTAAGTGTGAATATTTTACATTTGTTTTTTCCTAAATCTTGACTATATGGTTAAGTGTGTGTGTGTGTGTGTGTGTGTGTGTGTGTGTGTGTGTGTGTGTGTGTGTGTGTGTGTGTGTGTGTGTGTGTGTGTGTGTGTGTGTGTGTGTGTGTGTGTGTGTGTGTGTGTGTGTGTTTCAGATCCTGTTTGATAACAAGGCTCACAGCGGTAAAGTGAAGCTCAGTTTGCTCAACGACGTCTCCATTAAAGAGTGCCGAGACCCTAACGTGTCGGGACACGGTGAGCCGACCCCAAGCGCTCTCACTGTCACACTGTGTGTGTCCTGCTGACGCTGAACCTGTGTGTCTCTGTGTCCAGCGGACAGTTACGCGCGCGTGGCGTTTGACGTGCTGGTGGCGGTGGTGTGCGGTCTGTCTCTGGTGTTGTGTGGGCGGTCCATCCTCAGGGGAATCATCCTGCAACACGTAAGCCACAAAAAATACCATCTTTTACTCACATCTGACACGGATCGGAATTTGATGCACACTGTAAACCCGAATAAGTTGGCAAAAATGATTTATTAAAAATAAAAATGTGTTATTATACAAAAATTATTTCCGGACTATATATCTGTTCCATCAGATTTTGCGCTGCAAAACATTCACGAGTCATGACAGCTGTTGTCTTGTCCATGCCGGCAAATAATCATGACTACTTGACATGAATTATATAAATAATTTTAGCACGGTCATTCAAAACCAGGGTCTATCATGTGCATAGTAAAACGATCACAAGAAATCTTTTTTGGGTGGAAATGAATGTAAACACAGATATTCACCCAAAATAAAAATTACTGTGTTAGAAAAAGCTTACAGAGTTTTAGTGTCAGTCCTACATTAAACTACTGTATATAATGTTGAATATAATGTATAATAATGCAATGGGGGAATATTTGTGGGTCCTGATAATGCCAGATGTCTGATGTTACCAGTAAAAAGTGGCCTACATTATTGTTAATATATCTAGTCAGTGAAAGAGTGCAAACATATTTGTCTAAAATACTGTATTTTCAGCTTCAGAATCATGAATATTGTTATTCTGGTGTCTCTATTGTCCTGTGCTTTGGGTTTCCAGCACAAGTCCAAGCCTATTCATTTACACACACAATGTAACGCCAAATTTAGCATTTTAATCAACAGTGCGTTTTTTGTTAACCTTTTATGTCTTGAAGTGTCTCAATAATATCGTATCGTGAGTTCAGTATCGTGATATGTATCGATTCGTGACATGAGGGTATCGTTACACCCCTGTCAGATACCAGTCCTGTCTAAAGTGAGTGTAAACAGTCAGGACATAAAATGATCAAAAGATCGGATCTGTGCATTAGGACTTGCAGTGTAAATGCAGTTAAAGTGTGAGTGCTTTCCTAATGCATCCTAACTCACAGTTCCCCTGCGCCGGCAGGAGTTTGTGTGTTATTTCCGTCAGTCTCTGGGCCGTTCGGTGTGTTGGGCCGACCGTATGGAGTTCATCAACGGCTGGTACCTCCTGCTCATCATCAGTGACGTCCTCACCATCATCGCCTCCTTCATCAAGATCGCCATCGAGACCAAGGTTCTGTGAGGTTTGGGGGTCCGGTTGCATAAAGCAACTTAAGTTTTTCCCTTAAGTATGAGACTTAAAGGTGCACTGTGTAATTTTTAGCAGCATCTAGTGGTGAGGTTGTGAATTGCACCGAACAGAAGTTATGGTGGCCGACAGGAAGTGATGTCGTCGTCTGAGACAGCAGAGAGTAGCCAGTTCAGCAATGAGGTTTCTTTACAAAGATCAATTCGAAATTAGGTTTACTTAATTATTCAGTAAAACGATATGTTATTGCGAAAATTATTGTTACTTTTTCATCATTGTATCAGTGTTTTATCGGCTGACTTTAGCTAGATCTTTGCACGAAGAACAACATAGTGACGAAACCCGGCCACTGTAGAAACATGTCGATGTAAGGGGACCCGCGGTGTGTGTAGATAGAAAAGGCTCATTCTAAGGTAATAAAAACATATCGGTTCATTATGTAAGGTCTTTATACACCACTGAAAACATAGTTATGTATATGATATTGCATTTCTGTCAACAGATCCTCCTAAATATTACACAATGCACCTTTAAGGCTTGATTTCCCCTCAGCTAAATGAATGACCTAAGGGTGTTGCATATAATCCCTTAAACGGTTCTCTTAGGTAAGGGAAACCGTTAAGTGTTTCTCGACAGCGACCCAGGTTATGCCGTTATAAAATTCGATTGCTGCCATGGACACGTTATTTGTTAATGCAGATATTTGATAATACAGATAGCGGTATGTTTCACAGAACACAGCATAACATGGATGAGGAAAACAAAAAAGAAAATCAAATATGAAAGAGAAGGGCCTTACGAGACAAAACTCAAATTGATAGTTTACTCAAAATTGAAAATGCTGTCATCATACTCGCCCTCAAGTCGGTCTAAACCCAACAAACTTTCATTCATCTTTAGAAACAAATAAAGATATATTTCTAGCCATTTATTGAAAGACATAAAAGTAATCCATATTAATCCAGGCTGTTTCGGAAGCTCAAACGTGCGCCAATGAACCAGGTTTGTTCTCGCGCGTGACGGACGCACGTTTGAGCTTCCGTTAACCATATAATATGTGCTTTGTGTGTTTATATGTAAAAAAATGGCAAATTTTTTATTTGTCTATCATATACAGCGGCCGATCGCGTCTCGTTAGAAGACTTGGATTGAACCTGCTCGCGCCGTGTAACTCTTAAGGAGAAGTTTTCCAAACCTTATGTTATACTTAGGAAAATGACAGTTAAGGGGCTTTATGCAACACTTAACGGTTTTTAACCCTCTACTGCATAGCGTTGCCCCCAGGCAACGGAAAGTTTTCTTAAGCCCTGTGTTCAGTACATTTTTCTTTAAATGATTGCAACCAATTAGAATGTTTGAAAAAGTATCAAAGAACAGTCCAATAAGGTTTGGGAGTCACTATCAAGCACCATTTGAAGGCGGGACGTCCTTTTCTGACACATGGTCACAGGAGCACATGGTGTGAGATGAAAGCAAGATTATTTGCTTTAGTAATCATATTTAAAATGACATGAACTGTACATAAAAAATATGTGTGTGTGTATGAAGGTGTAGAGAAGCCTTTTGGCAGGTTTTGTGAATTTATTTTTATTTTGCATGTTCACAAATTCAGTTTTTCTTCTTGTTGCCTCAGGGCAACGTTATGCGATAAGGGGTACTTTTCAAGGATGTCTTGGACAATACCTCACAATGGCAAATAATGTGTTACAAGTAGGGAAGATGTAGGGTTCCTGGGTGCACAGGAACACCCAAAGTCACCAAAGTGACACTAATGTGCAGCATCCACAGTCATGTTAGAACAGAAAGGGGCCATCTACAAACTGTTCCCACAAAGTTGGGAGCATGAAATTGTCCAAATTGTCTTGGTATGCTAAAGCATTAGGAGTTCCTTTCACTGGACCTAAGGGGCAAAGCCCAACCCCTGAAAAACAACCCCACACCATAATCCCCCCTCCACCAAACAACCCCACACCATAATCCCCCCTCCACCAAACAACCCCACACCATAATCCCCCCTCTACAAAACTTTACACTTGGCACAATGCAGTCAGGCAAGTACCGTTTTCCTGCCAAACCCAGACTCGTCCATTGGATTGCCAGTCAGAGTTATTTAAGTGTTTTTCCCTTTTTACTTAAATGATTTCTTGACATTTTTTAATAATTTTTTTTATTTTTGTATTGCTCTCTGAGAATTGTATAATGATCATTTTCTCTATGATTCTTTACCATTGTTGCATAACGTTGCCCTCAGGCAACAAAAAAATATTTTGGGGTGGGGGGGTTGGGGGAGGGACATTTTTCAATAAATCAATAAAATGTTCCCAAATGAGCCAGGAAATGATGTGAAATAATTTTTATCATGTGTCATCAAAATTCATGCAGTAGAGGGTTAAGGGATTACTTAAGAGAAAATAGATACTTAAGGGAAATTCTTAGTGTATGACGTTTCACCCAAAGAAACTCTTAAGTAACACTTCACGGTTATTTTTTGCAACACCCTTAAGTTTAAGGAAAACCTAAGGGAAAATAACACTTAAGGTGCTTTATGCAACCGGGGCACTGATGCGTTCGAGAAGAGCTCTGATCTGATTGGTGCTTGTGTTTGTTTCGCAGAACCTGTCGTCGTATGACGTCTGCAGTATTCTGATGGGAACCTCCACTCTGATGGTTTGGGTCGGGGTGTTACGATACTTCAGCTTCTTCCAGAAATACAACGTGAGTTACACTGCATTCCTGTCGCATATTCTACAGTCAAACCAAAAATTATTCATTTTTGTATATATTTTTACTAGTGGGTGCAGGACACTATAGTTCATTTATGTTAGTGAGGAGAGCAAAATAAAGTAAACTGTGACATATTATACCCACAAATTCTTCATACGGTGACTACCAGGAAAAATTTGGAACCAAAAATGATTCAGACACTTTGACCTGACCAAGTGTTTTTCTTTTGCTAATGCGACCTTTCTACACCACAGAGTGAACAGAATGAAGCATTGCTTGGTCATTGGTTGAGCTAAATGTGTATTATCTAATTGTGTAGTTAAATTTAACAGCTGACAGATATTCAACATAATTCATTTGTCAGACAGTCTAACCTGCCAAATCAGATCTAGTCTGATCTGATAACTAGAGTTCTTATCATATTTTATTACCATTTTCTAAACTATAGAGAATAAACTGTGATAATGTTAGAAATGTTGAAGGTGTCTGAATAAATTTTGGTTTGACTGTATGTCCCATTGAGCAATACCATAGACTATAGAATAACACAAGACGCGTCACTCGTATTGTTTTGAATGGGGAAAAGTGCAATGCTCAATATGGAGGAATAAGTCCCGCCTTCTAAATAAGAGCCAATCACTGATTGGTAAAGTCATCGCATCACTGCAAACAGTCAGAGGCGCTTCCACTGCGCATGAGCTTGATCCAGCCTAAAAATTATGTCATTATTCGAGCGTTTAGGAACTAGATTTATGAGACAGTTGTTGTCAGATTTCATTGGTGATTTCAAATATGAAATTTAACCGTAAGCTTGGCGAACAGTTTTGGAGAATTTGAAGTTTCCCCATTCAAAGAGACAGGAGCTGCACTTGCATGACCGAGAGGTGTTTTAAAGATGGCCGCCGAGTGAAATGACTCGTCTTAAAGGTGACATATCATGCTTTTAAATCGTTCCTTTTTACATATAAATCATACATTTGTGGTCTATATAAAGCGGAACTGCAATGCTTGGGTCTGAATTCCTCATTATTATAGCTCCACAGGCCCCTTTTCTGATGTGCGTCTGAGAGCAACTCGTTTTAGTGCGGTCTCTTTAAATGCAATTGAGACACTTCATACCCCGCCCCCTCTCCAGGTTGTAGCGGTGACACTCGGTGCAACTCCACCCCGTTCGGCCATTTTTGTAGTTTGATAGCAGAGATACGATTATCTAGCGGCACAGAAAAGTTTTATTCACACGTTATTAACAAAATGTCAACAACGGAAGACTTGTCCAGCCAGCCTTACATGTTCGAGCCAGAGTCGGAGCCGGAGCGAGATGAAAATGAAGACGACGAACCTGCAGAACAACGTCTTCATATGGATGTATCGCGCGCGCGCGACCGTGTCTCTCTCTCTGCTCGTTCTTTCAGTTAAACATACGGCCTGTCACAAGCGCGGCAGTTCATCTACATTAGACGGTGTAATGAAGCGTGTGGGTTACTACATCCAACAACCGAACATTTTAACTTACCCTCTCGTAACTTCTGCATCCTTTAGCTTGGACTACAAAATAGAAATAAAAATGGCGGATTGCTGGAAGTGTTGGGCCGGAAGTCGATGTCCTTATTTGGCAGTTCCGCTGCAAATACTGTGACGTAATAGTACAAAAAACGTCATAGAGAACAGAAAAATCGGAACAGGCTGAAAAATATGACCAAAACAGAATATAAAGATATCAACGAAGCACCTGAAGAGAATAATTTCAACTTTTCTGTACTTCTAAACACTCCAAATATACAACAAAATGCATTTAAGGGCTAAAAAAGTGGATTTAGCATGATATGTCCCCTTTAAAGTGTTAAAATGAACCACAACCTCTAAAATTTGTCTTCTGTTTTACTTCATTCAAATGAATATGACTTTTCCAAAAGAAAAATATTTATTATCAATTTGTTTTTGTTATTAGGAAAATGTTATATTCGTCAAACTAAATGGAGTAACTAAAAAAACAACAAATTTTGCTCATTTTAAAACAGCCTTTAAATGTATTTAGAATCTGTAAAGTTTTTAAAAAATCGAAAAAGCTCGAAGAACTGCATCTCTGCTAAATTTATTTAACATGTTGAATTTAACATAACATAAGTTACATTTTTTGTTTCTTTTTATTTCAATTATTGTTGTGTTTCAATTTATACATACAAAATGTGAAAATGTTTAAAAGAAATGTGTTAAAGGTGAACTAAGTAACTTTTTTTACCTTAACTGAACAGCTTCGGAGTCATTGGAATGGTTATATTACTTATTTCGGGTTGAATGGTGGTCGTTTCGCACCCCCCTGGTGCCCGTGAGCGGAAAATACGCACTTGCAACTTTGAGCCGGCGGGCCGCGTCAGGAAGTATCGCGTGATATCAGGTCTCGCGATGTAAACAATTGCTTTACGGCCAAAAGAAATCTGCTAAAATGCGGTCATTATTGCGCTCCCTCACGCTGTTCGAACCCGAATGAAGAAGACGTTTTAAAGAACGTCCCATCTGCTTTGATGTCGTTGATCTACTAGCCTCTGGTGTCTGAGAATCAACAACGAGTTTTTACGACAGTGTTGTCAAATATCTATTCCGAAGCTGTGGGGGGAGCTCTAGAGAGAAACCTGCGAGCAAAAAGCGAGAATACAGCGAAGAAGTCCCGAAACTACTGAGTGCTGCTTTAAAGTCGGCATGAAACGGAAGTTGAGATTGTCATTTGTTCCTTGTTGTGACGTATATCCGAGTGAAACGGCTTCTGAAATTAGAAAAAAAATTAGGGTGGGGCTTGATTTCATCCTTCGGGAATTGATTGGATCGTTGGAGGTTGGGCGTTGCGAACAAAATTGAGGCAGATTTGAATGCCAGTTTACATTCAGTTGTGGAGGATTTCTCTCCACCGGACTCCCCACCGTTACCCTCCCATGAAGGATTTTTTATTGAGGAGCCCGGCGACGAGAACGAGGACGAGCAGCTACATTTTCAGGCAGGAATCAGGCAGAAACGAGACAGACACCGATAGCCGCACCCTCATCGGCTCTGGCCGCACCCTTTCGCCATGGCACGTGACCGAAAGAGAAGAGAGGTCGTTTCGAGGGGGGAGGGAAGGGTAATGTATTTGATTAAAGATTATAAGGGTACATGAATTAAAAAAAAAATAATGAAGTGCACAGATAAATCATTTATAATAAACACTACAACATTACATATAAAAAGAAGATTTGTCAAATTTGATTTCATGCCGACTTTAAGAACTTGCTGTTGAATTCTGTAATTTTGAAAGTTCAATCAAATAAAATTTAAAATAAAATACTTCTAATATGCAATGCATGTGTCCAGGTGACATTTCACCCCAAAATCAAAAAAAAAAATTCTAATTTTCATTATTCTAATCTGTCTCAATGTTTCACCTTTTTTTTTTGTTCTCTTTACTCTCAATTATGCTTCTTACTATTGTAATACAGTATTTGTCTTGCAATATTATTACTTTTATTCAAATCGGCACAAACTAAATTCAGTAAGACAAACTATAAAGTGCTTGGAATTGTACTTTACTACAAATTTTAAATAAAGCATATATTTTTTTCTAATATTATAGTAACAAGTGTATGGAGGGGAAATGCACTTCATTTAATTGTCAATGTACAAAATCTTGGGCCATAAAATAGTTATAAAAATAGGCTTTTGTTTATGCTAGTAAAAACAATTCTTATTTTAAAAAGATTTATAAAAAAAAAAAAAAACTTTAGATTTTTATGACCCTGACATTTTTTGACAGGCTTTGTGAGCTTCACATTTCCTCTTTCTTTCTTATTTTCTTTCTGTTTTACTCTTTAATTGGCCATAAAACAGTCTTTATGCTAGTAAAAAGTCATTTATTTTTCTTTTGATTTTGTCTTGAAATACGACCCTGAAATGTTTAGAAAGCCTTTGTGAGCTTTCTTTCCTTTTTTTTTCTTTTCTGTTTTCTATTAAATCTGACTCTGCAAATATGACCAAGTCAAAAGCGCAAACCCAGAGACAGTAAACTGAACGAGTGAATCTTCTGATCTGTTGTCAGATCCTGATCGTGACTCTACGAGCCGCGTTTCCCAGCGTGATCCGGTTCTGCTGCTGCGCTGCTGCCATTTACATGGGCTACTGCTTCTGCGGATGGATCGTCCTGGGACCCTACCACGCTAAAGTATGTCACAGCTCAATAACACTCTGCCTGGCCAAAAAAAAACAGATCACTGTTTGGATTTAAATAGTCTATGATTGGATCATTATTGCAGTGATTATTATGTTTCTAGCATGTTATATGTTTGGCAACAGTTCTTATAACCCTAATCGATGGAGTGTGTAGCTTTTCATTTCTTATACAATCATGTAGGAAGACACATCATGGCCATATTCCAGGATGACAATGTCAAGATTCCTCAGGCTCAAACTGTGGAAGAATGGTTGATAGGAGCATGAAGAATCATTTTCACACATGGGGCCGTAGTTTAAGGATCTAAGCACATGGTTTAAAGCGCACCTCTCAACTGCACTTATTCATATTTTTTTTGTCTTGAAAGCTTATTTTATTTCATTTTGATAGTATTTTTTCAATTTTTTGGGATTTTTTTTTTTTTTTTTTTTTTTACCTTTAAATTACTAGATTTGATTAATACATAAGAAATAAATAGTAATATAAGCACATTCCTCACATTCTTTCAACTTAAATTCAAAGTAACACAATTTCATGCATAACCCCCTTTAATTCAGCTCAAAATATCTTACATTGGGTGTGTCTGCTGACTTCTTGTGGAAAAAATAATAATGTGATATTTTTATATATTTCATGACTCTTGCCACTAGATGGCCTTATTGCTCTATATGGAGCAAATGAGCTGTTACCCTGGGTCCTAAAGTCAGTTTTTCTTCAGATACACATGTAGACATTAGAAAATCTCTCTTTTTTTCAGCATTTTTAGTTGGAATTTTGAGCATTTTTAGGTTTTGATATGTGTACTGAAGCATTCCTCACATTCCCTTCATTCCTATGGGGGTCAAATTGGCCCGCGAGCGAAGGATGAAGAACAACGTGGCGCAGGACGTGAAAATAATAACTGCGTCGGACTGAAACTAGCAAAAAAAAAACACTGCATGGCGCCAGGTTTATGATGGGGCCCATGAAGTCCAGAACGTAAATGCATTGAAAGTCTTTGAGAATGTGCTGGAGGAGACTTTACAGAGAGCTGGACTCTTGCATTGACAATACAAGATCTTGAGCCAAAATTGTGGCACCTCTTGATGGAAATAACATCACAACATTTATTTTTTATCAAGAGGAGTGTACATTTTTGGTCAGTATCTTGTATACAGCTTATTTGGCAGGTGGTCATAATGTTTTGGCTCACCGTTGTAAATCACCACATTAAAACATCCATTGTCTTCTAGCATCCAAACGTTGACATGTCCTCGTCTGTGTCTCTCCACCAGTTCCGCTCTCTCTCCACGGTGTCCGAGTGCCTGTTTTCCCTCATCAACGGAGACGACATGTTCGCCACGTTCTCGGACATGGAGCAGAGCGGGACGCTGGTGTGGGTCTTCAGTCAGGTGTATCTCTACACCTTCATCTCGCTCTTCATCTACATGGTGCTGTCGCTCTTCATCGCGCTCATCACTGGAGCCTACGACACCATCACGGTGAGTCCTGCTGTCCTCGACCCAAACTAATGTAAAACCATTACTAAAACTAAATCTGAATATAACTAATTTAGAAAATAATAAAGCTAAATTGACATATTTACACAAAATAACAAAAACTTAAAGGGGTGGTTGATTATGAATTCACTTTTTTAACTTTAGTTAGTGTGTAATGTTGCTGTTTGAGCATAAACAACATCTGCAAAGTTACAGCGCTCAAAGTTCAAAGCAAAGGGAGACATTTTACTTTACAGAAATCGTTTTTTAAAGCTACACTGTGTAATTTTTTAAGTTGATTCTTAGCAAAAAACACTTTGTTCTTTCAAAATGATATGTGCTCATTAATGTGTAATTACTTCTACCAACTAATCAAGTATTCTCGTAAGCGCCATTTAGAATACATACGAGCGAGTCGCTCAAATGGCGGCAGCCATGTTGAAAATACATTAGCCAAAGAGGGACATACCTGGAAATTCAAGCTTCGCCTTTCGCGTTTTTACACTCAGTGGCACCGTGACGAATGCGAGGGGGAGATTACTCTCGACTGCCGGCAGATTTGAAATAATACGGCCACCGTAGGAGTTAAAACGCACTTGGAATGGGAGGGGCTACAAAGTAATATTCAGTTGGTAGTCATAAACAATTTCACAGCTAGATGGGAGAAAATCCTACACAGTGTAGCTTTAAGGACTACAACGAACAGCTGGTAGAGACTACAATGAGCTTCTTCATGGGTTAGTTACATCACAAACCCTAAAATTAACATAAATCCCGCCCATGGGAACGATTATCAAGACAGAATATGCTAATCAATGACTAGAAGATAGTTAACTCCACATCAGCTACATAAATTCATCAACTAACCATTCAGAAATGTCCTGTTGCTTCTACATGTTGTCACTTCTTCTTGAGTCTCTCCATCATTGTCTGACTCTGGTTTGAACATAAAAGGCAGAACAGTTTCTGACATTTCAGTGTGTGTCTGTGTGAGGTAATCAGAGTTGCTAACACACACACACACACACTGTGCCGGGAGCAGCAGCTCATTTGCATTTAAAGGGACACACAAAAATGGTGCGTTTTTTCTCACCTTCAAAAAGTGACGATTTTAACATGCTATAAAAATAATCTGTCGGGTATTTTGCGCTAAAACTTCACATACACAATCAGCAACACAACAACAGAGACTTATTTTACATCTTGTAAAAAGATGTATATTATCTTGTAAAAATATGTCTTTTTTGGAGTGACTTTGAGCTTTGTGAGTTTGCAGATCTTTTCTCGTGCTCAAACAGCAACATTACACACTAACTACAGTTAAAAAGATGGAAAAGCAGAATAGCACCCCTTTAAAAGTGCCTGTCTGAAATGTGTAAAAACGGCTGTGTGTGTGTGTGTTCCAGCAACAAACGCAGGACGTGCCGCAGGCGTCTGAACTGCACCGGTTCATCGCCGAATGCACTGACACACCGACCTCTGGAAACTTCCACTGTCCTGAGCCGTCGACCTGTTCAGTCTTCTGCTGCTTCAGCTAGTGTGTGTGTGTGTGTGTGTGTGTGTGTGTTTGTTTCTGGTTAACCCGTCATTCATCTCACACACACGGGATGGACATGCACTCCTATGTTTGTTTGTTTACAGATAAACTTGTTTTAATTCCGTTATTTTATATTTAAATCCGTTATAATTAATGAGCAAACTATTGCATATTCATGAGCATCTTGGCCAGAACAGGTAAAGTGAGCGGCGCCCTCTAGAGGTGAGGAGGAGGTGCTGCACACAAACTAACACCAACACAGAGGGAAACAGAGGACGTTTCAGGTGTTTTGATTAATCTCAGTCACAACAAACACGTCCAGGTCACATTTCAGAAAGATAGAGAGAAAATATTATTTTGGGATTTAAAAACAAAATTATTTTTTAGGACCATTATGATGTTTTGGTTTGTGATATTATTTTCATGACGTTTAAAATAAGTGTTTATTTAAATACAAAAAAAAATATTTTCAATTTAATATGCATACATTTAAGATTCAAATGGAAAATACAACAAATATGTGACACAAATAGTTTTGAGAGATTTTGTCATGAAAATAATGTCACAATGCAACAAAAATAGACGTGTTTTCTGACATGCAAAGCGATATTTCTCGTCTCTCACTGATTTCTGGTTGGAATACGACCTGACACAGAAGAACAACTTTATATTTCAGGTGTTTTGGTAAATCTCGTGATAAAATATACAGGTCACATTTCACCCTAAAAACACACGCAAAAAAATAAGAAGTTATATTTTGCTTTAAAAAAATAAGCCTTTTTTGGGACCATTATTAAAAAAAAATTGGTCTTAATTGCTGGAATTATTTTCTATTTTAAATCTTTATAAATATAAGTTGCAGATTCAAATACAAGATGCATAAAAATAATTTGAGAGAAAATGAAACACATTTGTTATGTATATGTCACAATGCAACAAATATTAATCGGCTTTGTTTTCTTATATGCAAAACGATGTTTATTTTAAATAAGCATAAATTGAATAATTCTACACCATAAAATTCTGGTTTAAAAAAAAAATTAAGTTTGTAATTTATTTGAACAGGGTCAATCTAATTTAAAATGGTTGATTATTCGTGTAATGAAAATCATTTTTAGGTTGAAATATGACCTGCACATTTTCGTCAGATTCACCTGATCATTTTTATTCCGTTCATATGCTATTATAGTGCCGGCTATGACCACATCTGATTTGATGCTTTTTGTAAGTCATTTTCAGAAAATACATTTTTAAATGTGTTTTGTGGATATATAGATATTATAATGCTTATGTTTCATAAGCACAGTAGGATATTTGTGCTTTATTGGCATCATATGGATGATAATGCCACATTCTGACGCTCTTTCTGTGCTTTGTTTCAGATTTCTCTAGTGTGTGTGTGTGTGTGTGTGTGTGTGTGTGTGTGTGTGTGTGTGTGTGTGTGTGTGAATGTGGTTTACAGGAAGCATAGCTTGCAGGTTTGTCATGAATATTAATGTGGGTGGTGTATTGTATCGGTCTCCAGTGCATTTGCTCCTTCAGCGCGTCACACACACACACACACACACACACACTGATGTTTGGAGAAGCCCTGGGCATCTAGAGAGGCTTTTCCCTGTGTTATTGACACACACAGGTCAGTCCATCAGGGAATCGCTCGAGCGGTGAAGCTTTGAGTGTGTTGTGTGTGTTTAGAAGTGTGTGTGTGCTCAGTAGCGGGATGATAATGTTGGCTTGAAATGACTTGTATGTCTTATAATGCTTAATTAGATTCATTACTAGTACTCGAGAAACCATAAGCAGTGGTTGTGGATGAGAGGACAGGTGAATACAGGACTGAAAGGGAACAAAAAGTCATTATTATGATTATTGAAGGTTATTTATGAGCTCTCAGTATAGCATATTTATGATATTAATAATGGACTTTTCTACGCTAATAATCTTCAGCTTTTGGCAGTTTAATATCAGATCCGTTCAGGTTTATTGCTCTGAAAGAGAGTGTTTTTGTTGTGAGGAAGACGCTGTTTTTGCCTTGATGTTATTGTTTCTATTCAGAATGAATTGTTGGTGTAGTTTCATGATTACTGTGATAAAGTTTTACTGCTGTTTTAATGAGATTTAAATTATTTAAAATGCTGTATTTTGTCTTAATTTTTTACATTTATTGTATGTAACTGTAAGCTGAGATGCTTTTGGTCACATCTTTTATTTAAAGTCTCAGACAGTGACACTCATTTTTAACAGAGGGAATATTTGTGTTTTGTTTTTTTATAATGCAGTTTTGCACATTTTTTTGTTTGTAATTTATTTGGAGAGATTGAACGTGTATCTGTGGGTTAGTCAGTGTATCTTTAATTTAAAATGGTTG
>NC_138725.1:33227604-33282604 GCF_965113295.1 Leuciscus leuciscus | reverse complement strand
GACATTTTATATCTAGACGTTTCCTGGGGAAATTCTAATATATAAAATGCAAAGAGATTATATAATTGTTAATAAAATTATTGTATTTGATAAAATTGTATAATAATACATAATTCTTTATTTATTCATGTATTATTTATTTTTTATACTACTTTGCCATTAAAATAGCCTTTGCTGCTAATATGCAATAAATAAATAAATAAACATGACAATGTATGTAGGCTACAGTTAATAGGCTACACAAGGAAATTCTCTCTAAGCTCTGTTGGTTCCCGTTGCTCACTCAGAAACTAAAGGCTTGAGAAAGCAAAAGTAATCAAGAGAGTTTAGTAGGGACGGGTCAGTTAAAAGACAAGTTTAATAGTCACCGTGTGTATTTAGGAGGCTACATTAACTTGATCATAAATGACATTCATTTGACAATATCTAATGGCTAATGTACCGAGACCTCATAATGTAATTAAAGCATCGGTATAATGTTATTTACTCATTATATTTCCTTTCTCATAATGTTGTTGGAGCGAGTCGCGCGCGCTATGCGTGCTCGAGCGTGTGCTTCATTAGCGTTCAGAAGCTGAATGTTAATCAGGTGCAGTGCCGGCATGTTCGTGTCTCCAGGGTAACCGTGCTGCAGCTTGTGTGTGCAAACGTGTGTGTGTGTGTGTGTGTGTGTGTGTGTGTGTGTGTGTGTGTGTGTGTGTGTGTGTGTGTGTGTGTGCGCGCGCGCGCTCTCTGAACGCACCATTTGCATGCGCTGCCGTATCCATCCGTGCAGAAGAGCCTTTGTATGTGTGTGTGGGTGTGTGTGTGTGTGTGTGCGCGCATAAATGCCGACACACTCCCAGTCCATCTGCGTGTTTGCTTTGAGTTTATCTGGTGCGTTTGTGTGTGTGTGTATGTGTGTAAGAGAGGTGATTCTTAATGATTTACAAAATCATTGAATAGCTGCCTGTATTTTAGTGCCTGATAAGTATGTTCACATGCACTAATTTTCACAAATCCTAATTAATCCAATCCGACTTCAAATCCTTAAAGGTACACTAAGCTATTTCTGGAAAATGCTGTTGAAAGTTGATCTGAAGGAGCACCACAATAAACTTGTAGCCAATCAGCAGTAGGGGGCGTATCCACTCATGATGGGGGGGAAGTGAGCCAATAAGCAGTAGGGGGAGTGTCCACTCATGATGGGGGAGGAGATCATCTCCTCGACATCACGACAGGCTTGACTTAATGCAGCTCTGCGCAGACCAATCGGCGGCTGACTTGAAGCAGTGCATGCCGGTTAGAAATTTTGTCCGACTTGATACAGCGCCAACGCCACGTGACTGTGATGTATGCCATCAAAGTACCGCGAGAGCGATTCGAGAGTAGCCGGAGAACTCAGCCAGCGCAACTTCTCAAGAGCGGCTGCAGGAGGGCTAATGACAACACAGCTGTTCCACGATTGGCCGGATTCACCGCATGACAACGATCACGTGTGTTTCGTGTTTATTCGAACACCTTTAGTTCCTCTAAAGCTCACAAATCAGTTTTTTTTATAACAGTAAACACTCTTTTCATGTCGTTGCGATGTTATATTGTGTCATGTTTATCAAATTAAAACTGATCAAAAAACGTAGACTCCACTTCATTGATAGTAGCTTACGTTGAACTTTATTCTTGTTCAAACAGACGCTGTATGAAGCAATACATAAAGTATTGAATGAAAATGTCTCTGAAACATGTGTATTATTTGGCAAATATTGCATTTATTTCACTTCAACTGTGGTAAAGTATGCAAACACCACGTGAGCGGTCACTACGGGAACCAGAAAGAATATCCGACTTCACGTCTCCGTTTGCAGCTCCTCCCCGCTTGCATGCGGCTACTCTCGCCGATCGGTTACATCCAGCCGCAGGCGATGTCAAACACACCTGGGGCACGTTCAAGTTCAAAACGGTGCGTAACGTTTTGCTACGGTTTCCGGGTTGAACTTCTTTTGTTTGGTGGGTGTGTCAGAACTGCAGTCCAATCAGCAGCAACATGTATATAAAGCACGCGGTATTAAAGTGAACTCGCACAATGGGTTCAAGAAAAGTAATTTACAAATGTGTTCGATGCAGCTCGGTATACGCAACAACTGAGGATATTAGAAGACATGTTTGTCGTAAGTTTTATTGTAAAAATATAGGATATCAACATAATGATGTAGTTGTTTATATTTTTAGTTTCATTGCAAGTGTATGACATTTGGTAAAGAAATAAACATGAGAAACAAAATGAGAAAGAAAATACAGGGTATTAAAACAGTATGAACTACAAATAAAGTCAGTATGTGAGGCTAAATAGATGTGTTTTAGTCTGAATTGGGTAAGATGTGTGCTCCCATTTCAGTTTCAGCAATCCCTTCACTCGATTGGGATGTACTCTTTTGTTCTGGGCGGCAAGTGCAGTAACTGTAACATCGGGCATATTTTGTAGTATTAAACACATATTTATACCGACTTCATCAGGCTCCGAAAATTCTTCACAAAGAACACGAAGAATGGCCTTCTCAGCTGCCATAGTTGCAACTCTTGCGTCATCAGAACAGTGTGTTCAACGCATCACCGTTTCTGTTTAGAAAACGTTGTACAACGTTTTGTCGGGGCTGAACGCAGCCCTGATGTCAAACACATCTGACATCTCGCGTGTCCACTCATGATGGGGGAGGAGAGAGAGCCAATCAGCAGTAGGGGGCGTGTTCACTCATGATGGGGGAGGAGCAAGAGTGAGCCAATCAGCAGTAGGGGGCATGTCCACTCATGATGGGGGAGGAGATAAAGTGAACCAATCAGCAGTAGGGGGCGTGTCCACTCATGATGGGGGAGGAGAGAGTGAGCCAATCAGCAGTAGGTTGCGTGTTCACTCATGATGGGGGAGGAGCAAGAGTGAGCCAATCTGCAGTAGGGGGCGTGTCCATTCATGATGGGGGAGGAGAGAGAGCAAGTCGGACATTTGGGGTGTGTTCACACTTGTAGTTTGGTTCGCTTGAGCTAAATGCGCTCGTTGTATGTGCGTAGCCTACATATAATGGTATTTTGACCAGCTGAGAACTCATGAAGAGCTTTTTAAATCTGTAAATTAGCCAAAACAGCGTCAGGAATCCCTCTACCGAACTGTGATGGGCAACATTGCGACTATGAACAGAAAAAACAGATACGCTTACAGGTCGTTTACATGTCTTTGGTCCGTGTTGTGTTCATATTTCAGTCGAACCACACCAGAGTTCGTTTGGAAGCGGAGCGAGACCCATCTTGTTTAGTGGCACCAGGGTTCGGATCGCAGCGTTCACACTTATTCAAACGAATCGCACTAACAGAGCAATCGCACCAGAGTTCCTTTTAATCCAACCAAACATG
Organism: Leuciscus leuciscus; assembly: GCF_965113295.1. Lineage (NCBI taxonomy): Eukaryota > Metazoa > Chordata > Actinopteri > Cypriniformes > Leuciscidae > Leuciscus > Leuciscus leuciscus. Next base: position 33,279,223 of record NC_138725.1, on the reverse strand, counting down.
GCAAGTGTGAACAAACTGGCAAAGAGACATTACGAAAGAGAAAAGCTCAGAGGAATATCACTGGAAAAAGAAGGGTTATGATCAGGCAAGAGCTTTAGGACCCGCATTAATATTAGACAAGCTTTTCAGTCCCGGAGAAACTGAAGCAGGAAGGCCTGACAACGGACGCCAAGGTTGTGTTGTTTCTGCCCCATACGTGAGTAACACTGGTTTTGAGTCAGTGCTGCTGGCGACTTACAAACCAACTTGTCATATTTTTCACAGCTTCATTTAGCTTCTGCTATGATAAAGAGACATCCACTCTTGCATTGCGTTTCCATGCATTTTGGGGGCGGAGCAATGAAGGGAGGGGTGTGTTTGTTTGGGTTGATTTCAAATATGAACAGTGTTTAATAATGATTCTCAGAAATCGCTTTTACTGAATCTTCAAAGTTCTGTTTATATATCCGATTCACATGTTCGTTTACATATTTTATATTCCGAACACAACTTTCGCATTGAGAACCTGAGAAAAGGTGGGTTCACGCTGTCGTAATTACCTTAATTAGAAAAGAATCCGACTTGTAAAAAGCGTTCAAATCCTCGTAGAACCCGTGCTTACAACTATAGAGTGAATTTTCTGAGAGCTCCTGACTGCTGCAGATTCACATTGGCATTGTTAGTGTTGATGAAGAAACGGCTAATTTCACAGCTCAGAGTAAATGTAGAGTAGCCACGTGTTGTCATCTCATAATTATGGTAATTATGACATGCCATAAATGCAGCAAAAGCCACTACAATAATGTCCGCAAGTGGCCTAAAATTGCCATTTTTGTCTTGATGGCTGTCTAAAACAGCTGACATATTATGTCAGTAGAGCTTTCAATATTCAGTCTCTTGCACTGACCAGTTCATAATACCCATGAAGTACATAAACATAAGCCACTGCACAAGGTATTTTTTTTTTATTCTATTGAGAAAACCGTCAGATTCAAGCATTTACACACTCATTTTTTTCTTATTGATCGTATTATTCCAGGTCTACGCCATCCCTTCATTGGTATCGAGCTCAGTCAGATGGATTTGAGACATTTACACGAAGCCTTTTCAGTCCGATCGAGCCATCAGTCCAAACAGACTATTTGGTTGCATGTAAATGTGGTTAGTGAGACACTTTCTGTGCCTTTGGTTTCAGAAGTAAACCTATTTTCCTATAGTTCTGAGTCATGAACCAAACCAACCAGCTCAGAGATGAATCATTGAAGAAAACAAAATTAGAAGCAAAAAAGTGTTTGAAAATCATAAGTTCTTATATGAAACATTGTGAATGACATTACTGAAAGAAAATATGGTACAATATAAAACTTTTTGACTTAAGGTCCATTCACACCGTCACCTAGAACTATTATCGTATACAGCAATGCACGATAACGTAGGTAACGATGCAGTTTTGTTTCGTCAGCTCTTTAAACTCTGGTGGATTCTGATTGGCTGCCGATGTTTTTTATCATTCATCAGCAGGATGATATCATTAATCTGTGTCTTATAGTTGTGTGGACTTCCCAATTCTCAGAAAATTAGACTTTAGTTGTATCGTTCATTCTTAGTGTGAATGGGCCTTTACAGCCATTGATTAAAAGTACGTTTTTAATTTGCTGTGAATGAATTTGATTCGCTTTCGGCTATTAAACAGTTTTATAAAAATATGAAAACATTGACGTCATAATTCATTAATATGTTATTTACATGCTAAAATCGGTTTGTCAGACTAGAAAACGAATTGGATTTTACTTCTGGAACTGGATTGTTTTGCTCTCTGAACTTCTGCTCTGATGTTTCTTGATCCAGGTTTTTTGTTTTTAGGGAGTGTTTGTTCCTGTCTGCTTTGACAGCATGTTTGCTAGCTGGGGCTTGTGTTTTTGTGCGAGTGTGTGTTTGACGCAGTGCCAGTGTTCTTGAGCTGCGTTGCCCAGCTGCAGGGCCCATCGCCGGCATTGGGGAAAAACAATCAGATAAATAGCATAGGAAGCGAGTGGCGGCTCATATGCTCCGCCCCTTCCTGCCGGTTCGGCACCGTCCCCTACCGCAAGGGTCAGGATATTTCCTCCCTTTGTGTGCTCCCAAAATGTCCATCACCAACACACTGAGGTCTGAGGTCTGCTCTCTCTAAAATGTCACCCTTTATTTTGCCTGGGCGCTGTGCTGTTGCTAAGCATGAGGTCATCGCATGACTCCAAAAGCACTGTGATGTCATCGTTCCGTTGACATCCAACAAATCCAACTTGGACAACCTTGTGACAACTACACAAATTAAAATGTCAGATATAGTCAAGCCAAAAATTATTCAGACACCAGATATAATTTTTGATATTTTTTTACTAGTGGGTGCAGGACACTATAGTTCATTTATGTTAGTGAGGAGAGCAAAATAAAGTAAACTGTGACATATTATACCCAAAAATTCTCCATAAAGTGATTACCAGTAAAATGTATAAAAATGTGGGCCTTTGACCTGACCATCTTTTGTTTAAGTGTTTTTTATCTTTAATTGCTAATGCAAACTTTCTACTCCACAGACTGAACAGAATGAAGCATTGCTTGGTCATTGGTTGAGCTAAATGTGTATTATCTAATTGTGTATTTAAATTTAACAGCTGACAGATATTCAACATAATTCATCTGTCAGACAGTCTAACAGAAGGATGGACAAAACCAGTGAAATATCAACTGATTTGATAACTCTGAGTTCTTCTCATATTTCATTACCATTTTCTAAACTATAGAGAATAAACTGTGATATGCAACTTATTCAAATTAAATTCATACTGACTCATGGGACCTGGCAGAAACCACAGAGAATAAACACAAGAGAAATGCCTCAGCTTCTGCTAGAGGAACATTTACATGCAGCTTTGTTTGTCAGACAAGCAGAGCATCGCGAGACAGAGAGGCAGACAGACGAAAGCCCACCCTGTGTCTCGCCAGAGAAAGCAAGACAAAGACTTGAGGGAGAGCAGCAGCAGTCTGAAGCACGAGCAAACGCTACCAAAACACATTCAGAGATTAGGACAAATGTGTGTTTTGATCCCCCAATTGACATGCATGCAAACTGATCACTGGTGGAGTGAGGTGAGAACAGGTGTCGTAAAGCTGTTAGCTAAATAAATCCAAACAGAGATGCCCTTCGTGTTTACTCTAAATGTTGCCCCGACATGTCTTTTGATTTGCCATTTTATACTGTGGTTTCATATTTTATCTGGATAGATTAGTGGTTCTAAAGTGGGTTGCAACTCAAAAATGTGGTGCAGGTTTGTCCCTTATACTGTCTATGGTTTGTCCACGGTGAGCATGAGATAATAAAATATGGCTAACAATACATCCATGCAGAGTTATGATGGCAAAGTAAATAGGTGTGGCGAATTTTAAAAGGGAGCTTAAAATGCTGCCCAAATCCCATCAATGGTCAGATTTCCTGTTCAGCTGGATTCATTTTAATAATTGTGTATAGAGTTGGACCATATTTTGCATTGGGTCACAATCTGATGCAGCAAAACAGCAGCTCACTGTAAAAAAAAAAATGATATGATCAATAAAGTTATGACAACATTATGTTTTTACATTGCTTTAAGTTAAATGTAAGTTAAGCAATTTTTTATATATAAGTTAACAAGATTCAACAAGTCAGTTTAATGTAATTTAAGTTGAAATGACTTATTTTTAGGCAACAACTTTTTTATTTTTTATTATCATTAATATAGTATTACAGCTTTTGTTAATATGTTGATACATATAATGTTTTAGTAAATTTGTGTTTTGTCATTTTTATTAGTTTTCAAAAATGTTTTATTTCAGTGGTAGCCTACTTAGTTATTTTAATACTTCAACTTAAACTAAACAAAAATGATAGACAAAATGTTGCCTTTGCAACTACATTTATTTTGCTAAACGAAAACGTTTTTTATTGCTTTTAAGTTTTAGTTACTAATATTAGCCCAGCCCTGTGTGTGTGGCAATCTTGAGTGCACAAGTGAAAGTGTAAAGAAACGGCGGGAACGCGGGCGTGGGGGGCAGGGGCGCGCATTGGGGTCCGGGGCAGAAGAAAAGAAGAGGGATATGGCGCGTAAAGAACGGGAGAAAGAAAGAACGCGGGGCGGCCTGTGCGATGACATCATCCCTCATTTGCATAAATCTCAGTCTGAGCGCTGATTGGTCACTGGCGGGAGAAACCGAAGCCGCTCGCGCTTTTCATCCTTTTCAATGCTTTCTCTCTCTCGCCCGGTACCGTGTGCGCGTGCGTGCGCGGATCGCCAAGCGTCGTTTCATTCTCTGCTGCCAGGAGGAGACGCGCACATCTCTTTATCACCGGTAGACAGTCAGTCAGTGAGCTTCACACAGTCTCCGTCAGAGCTTCACTTTACTGGTTTAAATCTCAACATTTGTTGCCGGTTTCGTCTCGATTCACATCGCTGACCACCGGTGTTCCGCTTGGAAAGAAACGGCAGGAGACGCGAGTACCGACTGGGCGTTGCTGGAGGAAAAGCGCTTTAAAATTCGGTAAGATTCCACCCTAGAAACAAGCGGTGATTCATTAAACACGTTTTTCACTGTGTCAGAACGAATTAATAAATGTCAGTGCCGATTTAAGAGATACATTTCATTCAACAGCATGATTTACGACTGAATGCATTGATATGTAAATTAATATTTATGAGTTCTTGTTCACATCGGTCATTATAATACAGTGCCGGCGGAATAGCCTAAATGAGATCATCAGATGAAAATGCCACTGAAGCGATCAGGTTTCACACCGGTTTGATTTATAGGCTTAAATCTATCACACGCAATCTGTTTAGTTGTTTTAGCGTTTTTTATTGCGCGTTAACCGGCATATATTGCCTTCTTTTATTCCGTGTTGCCTTGTTCATCCTTTCAGTCCGTTTCAACGGTGGATATGTCTGGGCGGTGACGCCAAACCCACTCGTGCTGTGGCCGAATTTAATCACGGACAGTCCTTCAGAAAACACATATAGAACTGACAGATGATGAAGAAGAAATTATAATACAGTTTTCATAAGAGTAATGTTTTTTTGTGTGAAGCAGATGCAGTGAAACTTTCCGCTCGTGCGTTCGCTCGAGCTCTTTTGTTCTACGCCTCCTCCACCCGCCCGCTCCACATCCAATATATTCACACACCCGCTTCATGCACAATAAATTCACACACCCGGTACATACTAATATGACCCGTTCTATTCTTCGGTCTTTAGGCGTATAATAGCTTTTAGTATAAAAACCATAGGCTACCGGTCCATATACAATGTATTACAGTTTACAGAGACTGAATGTGCCGGTATACGAAGGCTTTATTATACTGGATGTATCAGAATGTAAATATATAAACTATATTCACATATTTAATCCATACAAGTATAACTGTATCTGCTTTTTAAGTAAAACTCAACGTAATGACCTCATGCAGGCTTGAAAATAAAGGTTCCAATGGGGAGTTTTCGCATTGATTCCATAGAACCATTTTTAGTTCCCCAAAGAACCTTTCATATAAAAGAACCATTCTTTTCTTAGTTTGAAGAACATTTTTAACATCTAACGAATCTTTTTCAACTATAAAGAGCTTTTTGTGCAGTGGAAAGATTCCATGGATGTTAAAGGTGTTTCACCATCAACGCCGATAAAGATGAGTGTAATGATACCGCAGGAATTAATTAAGGGACCCAACCTTCAAAAATACACGCCCGCTGGTGCAGTTTAGCTGTCTACACCCTGTTCGTTTTTACGAGATACAGAACAGAGTTAACAACCAGCAGCTCGATATCATCCAATGGACTACTGTGAAGTATTGATGTTTCTGCATATAAAAAACAACCAGGAGCGATTAATCTGACTGCATTATCTTTTTAGAAATGTACTTTGAGTTTAGAGAGGATCCCGGGTGACCTCTATGCACAGGGCTTGTGGGGTATTTTTTCGCTCTATGTTGGTATATTCATTGTTTAGGGCCAGTGAAAATCAACAGGGTGGTTTCTTGGCATTGCTTTCTTCTCAAATCCCTACGCAACTTGAGTCAAAATGACGCGCTTCGCAGCAGGTGCAGGTTGGTTTGGCTACTTCATGCTGCTAAATCTTGGCTTTGTAAGTCAGTTCATCCTTTTGTCTTGCTTAATAGTTCCCTTCTCTCCTCTCGGCAAACAAAAGGTTTAAGACGGATGCCTCGACCCCCTGAGGCTTTCATCTCACAGCTCCAGATCTATCTCTTCTGCTTTTGTTTGGGATATTGTATATAATTTTAGGGAGGATTAAACAATTCTAGTAATACAGACTATTTTAAGATGTCAGTGTACATGAATTCAGAATATGCAAGGTCAACTCTCTCTAATTATTTCAGATCCATTTTTGTTCCAGTGTCATTGTTCTGTCATATTATGATCCCGATACAATGCTGTGGCTGTCTCACTCCGGCCTACAGGGATTAGGCTCTTGGGGGGTCGGCATTGCCAGCAATTACAAATGTGTCATGGCATGATGGGTAGTGTGACTGACTGTATAAGGAATTGGGGGTGGGATTGGCTCTGGCTTTGCTAGAGAACAATTGACAGAAAATAGCATCAGAAAGGTCAGATCCTTGTTTATGAATATCTAAATTGACATAAGAGAATGTGACTAATATGCGTAATCTTGCCCACCAAAGTTTGCTTGCTCACTGTACTCTCTTAAAAATGGTTTATGGATGGTTCCATAAAGAACATTTAAAGATCCACTGAAGTGTCTTGGAACGCGCAGCTTTGCATGTACGTTGTATCTGCGTTGACGTAATTTCCACTGAAACAGGAAGCTGATATGGGACATTTTGAATGGCTCCTCCCCCTTTTCAAATAGACAATAGCGTTTAGTTTACCTCGAAGACTGCGAGTCGTACTTGACAGCACCATGGAAGCGAATCCGATTAAATAGTAGAGGTGTAAATAAATTCTAGCCATTTCATTCTTAACCAACATACAGTTCGAAAACGGAATAAAACAATTTTTCTCCAACCCATTTTGCTCCTTGACGTTATAACGGTCGCTTTGGCCAGGTTGTATTTATAGCATAGGGGGTGGAGGTTTAGATTCTAGAGAGCATTTGATTGGACAGAAGATGTGATGAGAAGCTGAAGTCCCCGGTGATGTCATAAACATCCCTGATCCATTTTAGCGGAAGTGAGAGACTGCAAGTTTTGAATGCTTATATCTCCTCAATGCGAATTTTGTCATTGTTTTTGAAATCACCAGCTTATTCATAACCTTAAGACTAACATATTTATATTAAAAGCTAAAAAAAACGTTTTGATTTCAGGGGGCCTTTAAAGGCCAGGACACACCAAGCCAACGGTCGGGCAACGTTTTTTAGCATCAGTCGGCTCTAGTCGGACGCCATCTTGTTTTTTGGGGGCAAATTGAGCTTGTAGAATCGGTGTCAGGCCGTCGGCGAGAGACAGAACTCTGTTTGGCTGTTCAGCTTAGCGAACGAGAATAAAAGTGAAAGCGAGCAAAGAAGTCAAGACGGAACAAATAGAAGGCTGTTATATGATTTTACGTCATCTTACCTAAGCATTCGAATGCTTTCATAATAACATGAGCCGAGTGGAATGAAGAAAGTGATCAGCGTGACTGATAGCGCTACTTTGTTTATGGTTTGTATATCTGCAGTCCTTGTTTCGGTTTCCCTTTTTGAATGACGAATATAGACTATTGATACCTGGTGAAATAGACAGATATTTACTTACACGCATACTAGTTGACAGTCGCCTTTACTCTTTTTGGTGTGTCCAAGCGCAGCTTTTTGGCCGATACACAGCCGGTGAGAGGCAACAACACGATCAGATTTAGTCGTCGTTACTCGTTAGTTCTTTGACGTCGGCTTGGTGTGTCCCGGGCTTAACATCCATAGAACAACCTAAAGGTTGTAAATGGTTCTTCAGATTCTTAATGTTCTTCACACTGGTTCTTTTAAGAACAGTTCACTGAAATGTTCTTTGAGGAACCAAAAATGGTTTGGTTACACTTTGTTTTAAGGCGACGTAGTTACATTGTACCGACTCAAATAAGTAGTAATATTAATAAACATGTACTTACTATAGAGTTACGGTTAGGGTTAGGGTTATTTACTAGTAATTATGCATAATTTACTGTTATTACTATACTAAGTGCATGTAGTAACGTTTAACTATGTCACCTCAAAATTACCAATGGTTTTTCTATTGCATAGAAAAACACTCTTTTGGAGCCTTTATATTTGAAAGTGTGTTGAACACTTACTGTTGTCCCAAGAGGAAGTTACAGTGGTTTTCCTGTGTCATCTGTCGTTTTCTGATAATTCTCCCTCCTCCGGTAAAGATAGCACTCTTGGGGCTGAGCAGTTGTCAGAGGACAGTTGGCTCTGTTTGGATGGGATATTGTGTTGCAGCTGTGGTGTTCTGCAGGGTTCCGAGTGCTTTTTTGGGGTGTGTTTTTTGGTGACGGTTCAGCTTTCTGTAAACATGTCTGCTGTGCAGTTGTAGCGCTCTTGCTGTGATAATCTCCGTCTGAGGCAACATTATATCAGAGCAGACATGCAGTCCTGTCTTGATGCATTTTGGTTCAGTATCCTTTGTTCTGGTCTTGGCAGATGTCACTCAGTGAATGGCATCTTTGAGAGTGTCACTGATTTCATGGGGTGCGGCAATTTACTAATGGATGTATTGACCCCACTGCATTTATAAAGGTTATAGTTCACATGCAGTGTCTGAAAGTACATATTAAAATAACCCTGAAAACTAGGTGTCTTGATGCCGTAGGGCTCCATGCAGTGGAAAATGTCAGCCAAAATTATAAAGGCTTGAGACTAAATTTCCTTCAGCATCCAGCTTACAGTGTTCATAAAATATTACTCGGATGCATCCACGTAAAAATAAACTTGAGTTTTATGCACAATGCTTTGTGCAAGCATTGTGTGTTTTGGGTGGTTGCATCCCAATTCTCTGTGATATTCTAGTCTGTCTGTGGGATTTGTAAAAAAAAAAATCAATGTATGTTATTGCAATTGTTTGAGGAAAATCTCATGTGCTCCTCCTCTAGAGTTTCAGAAGGTATCACAATGTCTCAAATTGTGCTCAAGATGCCAAATCATTATCAACTCAAACATTTCTCACCAAATTATTTCAAGATCAAATGATCTTAGCAGCTATCCACATGAGTTTTTACAATAAGGTCCCATTAGTGCATTAAATAACTGAGCAAAGCATTTGTTGCAGTATTTATTAATCTTTGTTAATAAATACACAACTGTCCATTGTTATTCATGTTAGTTCATTAAATAATATTTACAACTTTTGTATTAGTCAATTGAAATTTACATGAACTAAAATGTAAATGTTTGAGAATAAAAATGTTCTAATGTAGTAAACTAATGTTAACCAATGGAACCGTATATGTATTTATATGTATTTCATTGAGAGAAATCTGAGAGGTTGATAGTTGCCAGAAACAACCTGAGCAATTAGATTTCCTCTGGGATAGTATTATTTAGGAGAGCTTTATCCAAAGCAGCTTACAATGCATTTTAGCACAAAAACAGTCTGTCTTGAGCAACCAGGGGGTGAATATTTTTGCTCAAAGCCACAACAGTGAAAGGAGACTCGCTTTTGCAGAATTTTATACCAACAACCTTTGGCTTGACCAGCTGAGATCCCCAACCATTACAGACTAAAACCAATGTTTGGTTGTATACAGCTTCATGAAGATTTGCATTTCTCCAACTAGCATGTTATAAAGTTGTATTTGTTGAGTCAGAACAGAGGCTCAGAGTCCATCTGGAAGGTGCCAGTCAGCTGTGAACAGAAGGATAATCCTCTTATAGGTACAGTCATTTCCTGTGGAGTGAGTGTCACTTCCTCCTGTTTGCTGAAGGGCACGTTTATTGTCCAGTGCAGATTACGTTTGTGGCCATACTGTCCCAAACAAACACACACTATCAGATGCCATTGATCGAACCCCCCACCAGCTGGACTTTATCAGCTCTTATGTAATTTGGTTCTTCAGCTTTTTTTTGTGCTCACAGTAGATAATAGAATTGAGCAGCTCCTCAAATTACAAATTAGTTAAAAGGCCCCCTTGCGCCCAAACCTCCCAATTTCAGCATGTCCACATGCTCTGCTAATGCACTTCCCATCTGTGCTGCGACCACTGCACTTTCTCTTTCTGATCAATATCCTTCTCATCTCATAATTTCTCCTCTAATTCTCTTCGCCAGGTGGCATGGTACACATGCTGGCGCACATATCTGGCCCATGTCCTGTGTGCATCCCGTTGTGCGGGTGTCCATCGGAGGATCGCACAGGATTAGCATCATGCTTTGTCCCAAGTTAACAAGCTCTGTCATGTGTTAATCTCCCTGTCCCCAGGGGACCGAGTTGGTCCGCCGCTGGTTGCGATGTTTCTCCCTGCGATGGACAGAGATGCTGGTACCAGCTCCCTTGGTCATGTGACCCTTCTCTGGCGTTGTGTGTCAGACGGATGCACAATTTACAGAATTTTTTATTTGAACAGCAATAAACAGTTTTATTGCATTTCCACAAATTACAGTGCTGTTTAAAGGGTCCTTTTACAATGGAAGTGCTCATGTTCACTTTCCTGAAGCTCAAACAGTAGAGCGTTGGCGCTTGCAATGTCAAGGTCATGGGTTTGATTCCCAGGGAAAGCAAGAACTGATAAGAATGTAAATGTGTACCTTGAAATGCAATGTAAGTCGCTTTAGATAAAAGCATCTGCCACATGTGTAAATGTTCACAAACCACTAGATGGACTGCAGCAAAATAGAACAGAAAAGTTATTCATTTGCTATGCCTTCTTAAAAGATTGATATTTATGGCACAAGATGCATGACATGACAAACAAAAATATCTGTCTGACATTCATTCAGTCCAACTGGGAATTCACAAAAAAAAAAAAATATATATATATATATATATATATTTATCAAGTGAAAATAAAATTGCAATGCCACAAATCATTGATTTTGATTAAAAAAAATGAAATAAATATATAAATATATATAAATAAATAAATAAATATATATATATATATATATATATATATATATATATATATATATATATTTATTTATTTATAATTTTTTTTTAAATCAAAATCAATGATTTGTGACGTTGCAATTTTTTTTATAAACCACATTTACCATATTATGATGCTAGATAAGAAAAAAAATATATATATTTTTTGTGCCTTTTTTGCGCTTAAAGACTCTTTTTAACATCAAGCACATCCATGCTTTTTTTTTTCTTCATCAAGGGATGTTTCTTTATCACACTAATGTGTAAATAATTTTTACTGCAACTCCATTTTTGCAGTTATATAGAGGTTAAATGGCAGATTATGCAGAAACCCCCAAAAATGCAACGTTTTGATTTTGCATCGTCCTCTGCATTCAGAAATCATGAAAAGCGGGTTGGTGGTGTACATTGAACCTACAGTCAAAACTAAGGGGACATGGTGATGGAAATAATATTAGATGCTTTTGAGTTCGCTCGCAAAAGTTTTGAGCTCCACCAAGAAGCTTTGTTTGCTCGCAAAGAATACAAAGGTTTTGCAAGTTAACGCACAATTTCTTTGGGGGAAGGGAAAGGTTTTGCAAGCGAATGCAAAGCTGCTTGGGGGAAGGCAAGCGTTTTGAAAGAGAGCACAACATTTCATTGGTTAAGGCAAATGTCTTGCAAGAAAGCGAGAAAACGCTTGCAAGAAATTTTGCAAGAAAAAGTTTCTTGGGGGAAGGAAAAACATTTGTGACCAAGCGCAAAGTGCTAGGGTTCCCCCAAGATGCAAACATTTTGAAAGAGAGAGAAACTCAAAAATTTCTTGAAGTCAAAAGTTTTGTTTGAGAGTGCAGTAGTTTTGGCGAGCAAACACAATAGCTTTTACCATCACAATGTCCCCTCCTTTAGAGATTTTGAAAGGGAGAGAAACGCAAAGTTTCTCGGGGTTCTTTTAGGTTTTGCAAATTGATATACAATTTCTTGGGGGAAGGCAAAAGTTTTGTGTGCAAAAACAAAGTTTCTTGGGGTAATGAAAAAGTTTTGCGGTTTCTTTCTTCTACTTTGGCGAGCACACACAATAGCTTTTTCCATCACAATGTCCCCTTTAGGGTCTCGGTACAAAACAGACAGAACGCAAGCACACATCCAGCGCAAACGGCCTATAAGTGTCCCTTTGTAGGTCACTAATCTGTTGCATCTCAGACAGTCATATAGTGTTTCACTCCCAGGCATAACCTATGTTCCAGCAACCTTACGTAAATCTTCCTTAGAGTACAGGGATTACCTCTTCGTCACCTGGATGCTGTCCAGGTGTCTGCCGCAGGAGTAATTGGTGCCCCGGGCAGGAAAAGCTTCTTCAATCACAGCTAGTTTAGTCTCGGTTTACCATTGGTTTTGTTTCCATCAAGTCCCCTGAGGGTAATACACTCAAAGTGGTTTCTTACAGCCTGACGTCACTACCTTCCTTTCCTCGCTCCGCTTGCGGATTGTACTGTTGAATGGGCAGATCTGTTTGTTTTTGTGTGTTGGACAGAGCGGCTTCCCAACCTTTGGCCAAGGGTGTTTTGGGAATGCGCTGGCCGCGATCGCAATCTCCACAGCGGGGGCAGTAAAGTGGCTTTTGTCAGCTTGGACAGCAGCGGTCCTGTCAGTGCCTCCTTGTGTTTCTATCCTCTTTTCCCTCCTCCGCGAGGGCCACCACCCCAACAATCCCTTCTTTGGTGACTTGTTTCATTGCAATGCACCTCGGGCCGTCCAACTTCATCTCGGCATGTGTATGCTGTATAATGGGCTCAGTCAGAGAGTCATGTGATTGGCATATAGAGAGGGAACCAGTATCTCCACACAGATGCGTCTAAGACGCCGTCCGCTCTTGAGTGCTATTATGTAATTGTGTTTGTGTTATGGACACCAACGTCCAATGAACTATTCATGGACTATTCATGGACTCATGAAAGCGGTTCTGTGACGCAGGCCTCAATCACACCTTGAGTCAGTCTTTAGCTTGTGCCGCTGTAGAGAAGGCTAGCATTATATGATGAATGGAGGGATTGAAGTACTTTTTTGTGATTAATTTTAGCAATGAACATTTTATTCCTAAAAACATGAATATTTTTTTTTTCTGGCCATTGATTGTATTTTAAACCTGGCTTTTTTTTGTGTGGAAAATATGCAAATTAGTGCATATTTAATTAGATAATGCCTCATTTGCATACTTCAATGTAACGTTTCAGAAAACTTGTAATACAAAATATTTTTTGTTGTTGTTTAATTTAATAACTCTTTAATTTAGACTGGGGTCATTAGATTTTTGGGGGGTCAGAAAAATTTAATGAGGTGTTTTTTTGTTTTGTTTTGTAGAAACAAGAATCAGTTTACATAGAAATTGTCATACATTAGAATTTTTACCACTAATGTGCCCTGTAAATAAATGTATAGTGTTACTGTATTCGGTTCCTCCCTGCTGTGGCTTTACATGGATTTTATTAGCATATGAGATTTGACGTGAGGTTTTATTCTTGCTTTATTCTGAATGCTCAGAAGATGCCTGAAAAATTTGATTACAGATTCTCACTCAAACCCTTTGACCTTTTACTCTTCAGACTAGCATGTTTCTTAACCAGCAAACTGCCCTTTTCCCGCCCCACCCCAATGAGGAGCCCCGGTGCCCCCGTTTGTGGTGGTCCTTTCTGAATAGAGCCAGTGTTCCCTTGTTTTAGACTGATAGACAGGGGTTGAGGGAGACTTCTGCAACCTCCGGAGGGCATGGGGTGGGGGGTTGGAAGGGGAGGTTAGAGGGTGCATAAAGATGCTGTACTCAAAATAAAAATACTTAGGCCTAAATATAAGATTTTTTTTTGTGTGTTGAATTTCATATAAAAAAATCCATCCATTTTTATTAAAGTTTTTTAACAAAAACTAATAATGTGATGCATTGTCAGTCATACATTCATTTCTGCACTCAAAAAATCATGGCATATTTGCGTTGGAGAAATTGTACATTTCGATAAATATTATCACATTGAGTTTATCAGTTAGTTTTATTAGTTATAAGTTCATTTATTAGTTAAAACTGTGTGTGCCAAATATGTGCCAGTATGGAAAATATATGGAATTCACATGCATAAAAAACCTTACAAATTTTTTTAAATGTGTATTATCTGATCGGAGGCACAACAATGGAGAATTGGCCTGACAGATTTGATATGTGAAATCCTAAACTGTGGCAAATGACAAATTAGTCAGCCCTCTGACTAAACGCCAAATCAGAGGCCCGCCGCCAACAACGATGTCCCCAGTGCATGCAAACGGGCCGGGAGAAGCCATGCGATTCATGCAGCATCTCGGTGGTGTGCAAATTTGTGCTTCATCTCTCACAATCTCTCCATTGATTGCGATTCAAAGGGGGTAAAAACATTTCCTATAGTGAGCTATTCAGATTTTTTGCAGTATTCTTGTTCTTCAGTTTTTAGAGATGTGGGTTTGGCCCGGAGTGGCTAAAGTTAAGATGGCATTAGCCTGTTAGAACCTGCTGTGCCGCAGTGGTTAGCTGATTGTGAGAAGCAAGCTTTGCACACAGGGAACTTTTTAAGGCACAATGCAGTCCTTAAAAATGCATATGGCTGTGTTGTGCTTTTCCCTCAGATAAAGAGGGCAAAGTGCATTTTGCCGTTACAATGCGGCGATGACCTGATTAGCATGAGGGTGATCTGCGGTTCAGCGGCGGGACAATTAAAAGACTAATGCGCCGTCGCTGGAGACCTGCCAAAAACACTGCTTCTAGAAGATATGCAACGCTTCTGTGTATGCAGTGTTTGTTTACATCATATGTGGGTCTGCAGGGGATGAGCGCTTCTCGCCCGGCTACTGTTAAGAGTGGAGTCATCCCTTCAGGAGCATTAGGATCCTGCACAGGGATTGGTTACGATAATTGGATGAGGCATTAAGCATGAGGCGTGTGCAGGTTCGTCCCTGAGAGTGACGGAGTGTCGGTAAGAGGGTTTGTGCTTTAAGAAGGTTTGTAGGTACGATGGGTCTTATGTTTGTAAGGTCACAAAGCCACCATATTTACCTTTTCTGGTCATTTTCTCTCCATCTTGTGCTCCCTAAAGCTGGGTTTTATATTAAATGACATTGTGTTTATCACAAAGATTTTGTAGCACGTTAGGTTTGTAGATTTAGTAGGCCATTAGGTTTCCTAAAGCAGTGGTTCTCAATCTTATTTTTACTCAAAGGCCCCCCATTTTCCAACACAATATTCAAAGGCCTCCACCATGTAGGCCCCCTATTTATTTAATACACCTATAGACACATTGGGTATTTCTGCAGTAATTATGACAAAGCTCCTTGTTTTTAAACTTATTAACACAATCTGGGTGCGCTGACACATTAACCACGATTAATTTGGGATTTCAGAAGTTTCAAGAACTGTATGTCCTTCAATAAAAATGATTTATTGAGGGATGATGAAACGTACCAAAAAAACTTTTTTTTTCATATTTGCCTGTCGAAAATCAGCCACTTTGTAGGTCATCAGAAGTCAGAAGAGGTCAGATCCTCCCCCCAGAATTAGATGGACAGCATAGGCTTCTGACCCCCCCGGGTCACTATTGTTTACATGCAGAGGAAGCTGTCTATATCCCTCAGCAGGATCGTTAAGGTCGTAAGGCCATGTGATGGTGAGTGTGTTTTCCTCTCGGAAGGAGGCTGTTTCACTCCTCTAATCTCTTCAGCTCTCCACCACCTGACGTTCTTGCATCTGATTCTCATCTATCATTCCAAACTGGATCAATAGCAAGAGAAAAACTCTCAGAATGGGTAGAGCGGATGCAACAAAGCCTGCATTTATAAGCAATATTAAAATAGAGAGATGTGATCTAGAGATGTTTTTCATCAGGGAAAACAGCCCTTAAGCTCTATGAGGTGGAATTGATGTTGCATGTGGTTGAGTTAGTTTAAAAAGCTAAAATCTTTGATGTTCTTCATTACAAACTAATGCATTATTTAATCCGACTATATAGTTACTTTTTGTGATTGCGTAGTTGGGTTCATTTAGGCTGATAACATGGCAATTGCACTCGGATCCGTACCAAAATAATCAGTCCGAGATTGCCTGAACAAAGTTGTCCCGGCCCGATTGAAAATGAACACTGTAGTGAACCACTTTTGGTGAGAAAGCAAACCAACCCAACAAACCAAACTGTATCATAATTCATAATGGGAAATGTGGTGTGTAAAAAGCAGCACTGTCTGATTCTGAGCATTTTAGTTATTGCAGTTGAAAGCTGAATCAAACCAAGAAGAATATGTGTCATTGTAACAATTGAAGTCCCTGTTTTGGAACAAAGTGAACAATCTGCAGGTCTAAAAAAATTGTCTCTATTGTTCATATGCCTTGTGAACAGTTGTTTTCAAGTCAATGTGGTCATTGTTAATGTCATCAAGTACACAATTCCTATCAGTAACCGATGACTATAGATAGATCTCTGTCTAAGACATAATATATCTTTTCATGTCTATTTTCTCATATCTGGCAGCATATATGAATTGGGTTCTTTCCCCGGGGCTTTCTCTCTCTTTTCCATTACTGTCTCTCTCCCCCTCCCCCAAGTTTCTCTCATTTGGGATGCTCAGCTGCCTGGACCATCTGTGTGAGGACTAACTGAGGAGATTTTGTAATGGACAGAATGAGTCTGAGGGGTGGAGGAATGAATGTCGACCTCAGAAAGAAACTGGAAGATTCTGTAATATAATGAGGACGAGGTGTCCGGTGACACTGATGTCTGCCTTATGAGTGTGCGTTTTCAGTGTTACTCTTACTCAGTAATTTTTTTCCCATGCTCATTTGAGCCAAGCCACTTCCTCTTGTTGGCCTCTTCCACTGGATGAACTTTGCTGTGGAGCTGCTGCTCTTAAATCATGCAAACAACATCTGCGTCAGTAAGGCATTGTGGGTAATGCATCTGGCATTGCTGCTTTGCTAGTAGTTAGCAATTAGAAATCCCCCCAAAGGGTTTTGAAAACCCAGATATTTTTTACACAAGAAATGGCACCAAAATAATCTTATGATGGATGTCTTGCCATATGTAAAACGGTATTAATGACAGCTGTAATCTTATGCCAACCATCACTCCTAATAGATGGAAAAATCATCTTGTGTGGCTTTAATTTAGTTTGGTTACAGTTTAAACAGATCCACAAGCTCTGAATCAGCTGTTGTTTTCCCTCGGCACAGCAGGCTATTTACCTCATTCCTAATCTCTTTCTTAAGCGGTTTCTTCAAGCATTTGCATGTTAACCAAACCTGACTCTTTATCTGATTGTTCTCTTAGGTCCGTCCGCCAGTGAGAGGGGGTACGGATTTCTGTCTTGCTCAGACTTGTTTTTTATTGTCTGATAAACTCTTTTGTTGCTTTTGTTTTCAGGTCAATCGAAGGCCGTCTGATAGCAGTAGACTCCAACTAGTGCACTGAGTCCTGGGTTCCTGATTTCTCTCCTGCTGAGACGGACCTCCAGGACTAGGACAAGATGAAACCGGATGGTGTTGACACAGCAACAATGGAGCCAATGGAAGCATTAAATGCAGGTCCTGCGATCGAGGTGGCGCCAGTGGGTGAAGCTCAGGACCAGGCTTTGCCCACAATGCAAACAGAAGGTGAACCACAGCAAACAGAGGCACTTTCAGCAACCAGTGAGACTGGAAAGGACAAGCCTGCAGACCCCAAAGCTAAGACGAAGGCTCCTGCCAAAGCAAAGGCACCCACCGCTGGTACCAAGGCATCCACGACCAGCTCCCGTCCCACCACTGCTCAAAGCCGTCTAACAAACGGGGCACAGAAGTCGCAAGCTAATGGAGTCGCCAAAAAGACCACAACAGGAGGCCTGGAGAAGAAAACCTCTACCACTTCTGCTTCTAAAAAAACAGTTGGCTCCACTACTGCACCCACAACCAAGACCCCTACCAAGGTGGCTGAGAAGAAGCCGATGGGGACGGCGAGACCTGCCAGTGCTCCAGCCAATGGCTTGAAGACAACAGGGACAGCGCAGCCCCCCAAGAAAGCCCCTGCTGCACCAGCTAATGGCCTGAAGTCTAAACCAAAAACTACAGGTTAGTCAGAAGAATCATCTGAGCTTCTTGATTCTTGAAGATCAGTGAAGGCCAGGTGTTTCCAACCCTTCTCCTGGGGAGCTGGGCTGTATCCGAAAACACCCCCTATACCCTTAAATAGGGTCTTGAATCATACATCCATCCATTTTCCAAACCGCTGGTCCAATGTGGGTATAGCGTAATATCATACAGGTATAAATTCATACATTCAAGCACAATATAATTGACTATTAAATTGTTTAGTTAAGGTTTATACATGCTAGTTTCCATGACAGAGTTCAAGATAAATCTTTTTATCTTACTACTAGAGCTGCCAGCTTGCTAAGTTTCAAATGATTATTAAACAGCAAGCACATACTATGCCATAGCGGCGCACTCAGTTTCAGAATTCACTCACTCGTTTTCATTCAATCCTTCAAATGGACTATATTAGTGGAGTAATGTAGAGAATAGGGAATGAGGGTATAGGGGGCGATTTTAAACATAGTTCTGGAGTCCTGCAGACTTCATTTCCAGCCCGGCTCCAACATACCTGCCTGTAATTTCCAAGTTATCTTGAAAACCTTGTTTAGCTGGTTCAGATGTGTTAGAATCAGCAGGAATGTTGCTCTCCAGAAGTGTGGTTAGAGACCCCTGATGTAGGCTAGATTATTATTTTTTTTAAATAAAGAAATTCTGGTGTAGCACATTATTAAATTTCAAATTAACTTTCTGTATTTGTCTTGTTGTTCAGTGCTCTTAAACACCCTTACCATCATCCTTCACTCTAGCTCCAGCCTCAAGGCCCGCCACTGCATCCACCACCAAGACCGGCACCACTGGCTCTCCCAAACCTGATAGGCCACCTGTCGCCAAGACAACCAGGTAGGCGTCTCATTGGTTGAGCTCCTAGCCCAGGGTTTGTAGATTATAATTCCGCAATGTGGGCCATTGCAGTAGCTCATTCTCTTCCAAAGTCCTTCAGGCATTGCTCATTCAGCCTCACGTTGCAGTCCACATCTCTCACAATCTCTACTCTTCATTCACTGAATACTTAAAGCATTAGGCATCAATTCTAAGCCTGAACAGGAAAGAATTTTATTTGCTTGGAAATTAACTGGCACAGTCCTCAAATTCCTGATTACAAAAAACTGTGAGGGGGAACTCTCTCACGATTGAGAGAAATTTTAGACTCCCCAGAAAGTTTCCATAATTATACCAACAGTCTCGTCAGCCCCCCCCCCCCCCCAACACCCCCTCCCCCCAGTCCCCTCCCAAAGTGTGTAGTTTCACACAATGAGATGCTGATATAATGCAGATCTCAATATATCCAGGACAGATGCAGAGGCTAGGATGGTTATCATGCAGGGACACAATCTTAGTCATGCTGGGAATCATAACAGTGAGCTCATACGAGCTGTTTTGAGATGCCTGCAGACAGCCATGAACAGTGAAGGAGTTTTTTGTTACTTGTTTATAGAGGCAATGAGGGACATCCTGAGGCCTGTAAAGGAGCTCAGACTCATGATGTTATGTGTGGGTGGGGGAAAAATGTTTTTGTGACTTTTGTAGCATGTGAACTTTTGTAATGTGATATTTGGTCCTGCAACCATACATTTCTGCAGATCTCTTTAGATTTTGACAGATGTTGATCATCTTCTTTTCCTTATAAGATGCTTTAAGTGTGTGTTTTTCCCCAGTGCTTTTAAATTAAGGAAAAAGGACAAAAGTCAGTCTGTCAAAGTTCTGTTTTGGCTGTTTTAGGTCATTTCTCTAATTAATTGCTGTTTTAGTTAGTAAGTAGCCTTGTTCATTTAAAAAAAAAAACATTCGTTTAGGAGTAACCCATTAAAAGATGACAAAAAAAAGACAAATATATTTTTATATTCATGCTATAAAAAGTCAAAAACAGAGCTCTGCCATGACTGCTCCCACATCATAAAGCTGAACAGGAAGTTTATTTCAAGATTAATGGTGTTTAGAGTAAGAAAGCTGCTGTCTCAAACACAGATTACATCACATGCTGCTTGAAAAGGAAAGACAGTGTAAATGACACTAATAGCACTGCAGTATATTCCAGCACTGGGTTTAGGAAAGATAATCTGGGGAATCCATCCTGAGCCTTTGTTTTCCGTTTCTGCCTCATTATGATTGTAAGCTCAAACTCTAAATGGCAGCAAAAAGGCCTCTTGTTGTCCAATTAGTGCAGGACTTTGTGTTTGTATTGTTATTTTGACCCTGTGGGCATCTTCGATCTAACACGTATTTAATGCTACCTCAGGGCAAGGAAGACGAAATTTGTGCAGTTGAGCAGCATAACAAAACTTTTTTTTTTGACAGCAGTGTCTTAATAATAATTTAACATTTGCCTCACAGTCCAGTAATATATGACTCTGTTTTGGGCGCAGCACATTTTTTCTTTGCATTGTGTGAGTGTGAAGAGTCTTTGTGTAGTGTGCATATACGCCTTCAGCATTAGAGGTTGTACCGGGAATTCTGCATCTTCTGTACCTACTGGATTTTAAATAAATAAAACATATATTCATTAATGGTGAAAAAAAGCTTTTACATTGCTACATAAAATATGTAGGATTGCAGTTTCTACTAGCGGCACCACGCAGATTTGCAAAAAAATTATAACTGTTTCCAAACAGGTATTCCAAACATTCTCCAATGTTGCAGTTGGACTGCTGAACTAAATAGAGCAATGTTTTAAAAGCACTACAATGTTTAACACTTTTCAGGCTGGGATAAGGCAAAACAAGGCAAGGCAAGTTTATTTATATAGCACATTTCATACACAATGGTAATTCAAAGTGCTTTACATAGAAGGAATTAAAATAATCAAAAGAATATAATCAATAAGAATAATTAAAACAGTTTAGAATAAAAAAGGAAATAAAATACAGTGGAAACAGCTGTTATAATAGCTAAAAGCGGACTCACGATGCTTTGAGTAAACCCTTGGTATTCAACCTGCCGTTTCTCTGTAAATGTTGTTTTAGCCTAAACTCAATTTATTTGTAAATGTATTTCTATTACATGTGTTTTTATTACCCTGTGGCCAATACAATTATGTACAGCACTTTGGTCAGCGCAAGCTGTTTTAAATGTGCTTTAGAAATAAACTTTACTTACTTACTTACTTACTATTTCTAGCTGATGTGATCCTAATGATCTGAGTGATCTGTTAGGTTTATATTCAGTGAGCATATCTGCAATGTATTGAAGTCCTTGGCCATTGAGTGATTTATATACCAGTAATAATACTTTAAAATGAATCCTTAATGTAACTGGGAGCCAGTGTAAAGACCTGAGGACTGGTGTGATGTGTTCATATGTTCTGGTTCGGCTCAGCGTTCTGTATGAGCTGCAACTGTCTAATGGTCTTTTTGGGAAGGCCAGTGAGGAGTCCATTACAATAATCCACCCTGCTGGTGACGAAAGCATGCAACAAGTCTTGACTGGAAACAAAGCATCTAATTCTTGCAATATTTTTCAGATGATAGTATGCTGATTTAGTTATTGCTTTGACATGACTACTGAAACTAAGGTCTGACTCTAGTGTCCCACCGAGATTCCTGACTTGATGTTTAGTTGTTAGACCCCTAGCATCAAGGTATGCGTTCACCTTGAGAACTTCATCTTTGTTTCCAAACACAATGACTTCAGTTTTGTCTTTGTTTAACTGAAGAAAGTTTTGGCACATCCAACTGTTGACTTCATCAATGCATCGGCACAAGGAGTCAATGGGGCTGTAATCGTTAGGCGATAGGGCTAAGTACAGCTGTGTATCGTCTGCATAGCTGTGGTAAGCAATTTGGTTCTTTCTCATTATTTGGCTCATTGGGAGCATATACAGGTTGAACAGGAGTGGTGCAAGAATTGAGCCTTGAGGGACTCCGCATGTCATGGATGTCCACTCAGACTTATGGTCTCCTATACTCACATAATAACCTCTCCCTTCTAAGTATGACCTGAACAATTTTAGGACTATCCCAGAAAGCCCCACCCAGTTTTCCAGCCTGTCAAGAAGTATGTTATGATCGACAGTGTCAAATGCAGCACTGAGGTCGAGTAGTACCAGCATTGATAATTTGCCCGTTTCAGTATTTAAGCGAATATCATTTATTATCTTTATGAGCGCTGTCTCTTTGCTGTGAAGCGGTCAGACACCAGATTGAGAGATAAAGAGAGCAAGTATTTCAACATTAAGAAAAAACAGTCGTGTTCAAATGAATCCACAGCGTTGGTCGATAAAAGCAGTGCAAAGATGAATGCAAGTCATGCTAGTTGCACTTTGGTAATGCAGACATGAAAGAACTGACCCGAAATATGAATCATTTTGATTTATGTCGTAGCGCAACCTTAATGGATGAGCTCTTTCCTGATGATGATGTCATACTGATGTAAGAGCTATGGGCTGGTCGGTAAAGGGTGCGTCTTTTGCTAAACCATTTCTCATAAATTAGTTTCTCTCGTTCTTTGTCCCTTTGGCTCTCGTTCATTAGAGTTTAGACCTCCAGAGAGATGTTTTATTGCAGCCACTGCACCTAATCTCGAAATGGAGCGTGCGTGCTTCTCTGAGTGCCCAACAGCCAATTTGATGGATGCTTTACAACACTTCAGTGATTCTGAGTTTGCTGCAGCGCTTACGTGTTCTTCGCTTGTCTGATTTCTCCATCTTTCTAGGCTATGTGTGTTCACTGGTGTCCCGCTCCTGCAGTTTGACATGGCTGTTTTCTGGAAATGCACATTTGTCTTTTCAGTTTAGCTGTGAGACGCTGTGACCTGCTGCGAATTATTATTGAATTGTTTAGTTTCCTCGAATTTTAAAAGCCTTAAAGCATATATCGTTCCCACCAACAAGAAATAGTGATTAACTTAATTTCATGTCATTTCAAATCTGTATGACTTTATTTCATGGGACACAAAAGTAAGAATGTTGTTTAATGGTGTATAATGAAACTGAATGGAGGCATTATAATATATTATTTTATAATATATTATTAAAATAGCCACATTTTGTTTTCCACAGAAGATAATCATATGTGATGCGATCTGGGAAAACCCGTCGGATGTGGCGCTTGGCTTTTTTCAGTAAATTCCAAAACAGTTTGAATGTCAGTTTTTTGTCAATTTTTTTTTTCCATCAAATTATTATTCTATAACATCTTTTCTCTTATCTCTGAAAATATCTTGGCAAAATTCCCTTGTTTAGTGCAGAAAAACAGCGATAGTGTCAAGCTGAAAATACTCTCTTTCTCTAATGCATTCTATGCGACCATTTTCTCTAACGCACGCAGAGGTGAAAAAAACTAAACAATCGCCGTATATCCCATACACCTGTCCGTCTCTTAACACTACAAAGATAGTTTACCTATAAAATAAATCACATAACATGTACAGTGAATGTGTATTAGTGCGCATTTCGCACCAATCCTGTTTAAAAAAAAGAGTGCCAAGCGTCCCGACGGTGACAGTTAATTAAACCTGTTTTTTCCTCAAAATTCCGTTCCAGAAAATCATAGCGATAAACAGATAAACATAACTTTTGCTACCAACAAGCTATGATAAAAATAAAAACTTGGAAAGATTTGGAAAGGGCTTGATACCAGCTTCCATATGATATCAAAACCTGTAATAGGTAAAATTTCACCATGTGGTGGGTTTTCCCAGATCACATCACATATGGTCTTTTCTGTGGGGAACAGTCTGAAAGCCACTAAACAACAACAAACTGGCTGCATGTGCTGTCTAGTTAGTGCAGGAGTCTGTGTTTAGGCATCTTTGATTGGATGCATATTTGCTGCCGCAAGCCAAGAAATCACTGCAGATGTGCACATTAAGATTTATGACAATTTTTTTGCTGTTGGGGTAAAATACATAGATCAAATTTTATTCAGATGAACGACTATTGGCCTTTATTAAGCAAACACAGCAAGCTGACACGCAGGTGAGTGCCAGCAGGTAGACGCAATTTCATCAAACGCTGCTGAATCACAGCTTCACTAATGCATTGGGATTCAACCTGAAGGGACGTGAACCTCTTTATTGAGGTTAAAGAATCCCTTCAGGCCAGAGTGCCTTATTAAAATCTCATCAGCCATAGTCTGCCAGTCACTGGCTCAGGAGGAGGTCGTCTTCCTCATTGCCGCTGTGGCTTCAGGGGAAGTTTTGTCACTCACAAATGTAACAGCAAGTTAAACAGTGTTTATAAACCAATCCGACTCCAGGCTTCTCCTTCGCTCACAAATCATTAAAGTGCTATCTATAAAATGCCTGAATTGCGTGCCATTAGCTTGAGGCAATTCACGCAAATGCCTGTGTGTCAATGTGCTTGGATTGTTTTTAAGCTTCTGTGCATTTTGGGGTTTTAATCTGCATTGTATTTGCCCCCAACCATGACACAGATCTGACAGCAAATTACACTCAATTGAGGATAAAATGGAAAGCGATGGCCTAGTTTGTTTTTGTTGTTTGTTTTTTTCTATTAGGGAAATAGTTTACTTAAATATGATAATCAATGGCATTATGTACTCACCCTAATGTTACTCCGAACCTGTATGACTTTCTATATTTTGCAGAAAATTCAAAGATAAGCTTGCAGATTTTCAACAGAGTGCATGTAAACGAACAATGTGCACTCTTTTTTCGATATTATCTGCACCCATATATCACTGTTTATTTGTCAGCAAATGTATTTTGACAGCTCCAGGGCTTTTGTCAAAACTACAGCTTGAACTTCCACATTTTTGTATTTCGCCCACGGACAGTCGGATCGACAGACGGGTGTGCCAAAATCAAAGTGCATTGTGGGTGTTAAAGTTTTTGGTAAAAGAGAATGCCACAGCCCCTTTTCTCTGTTTTCTCTAGTCATGTTGCACCGATTTCAATATATCTTCATATTTCTGCTGCATAGACAGCCAAGTTTTATTAAAAGATCATCTTGACAGCAGTAAATTACCACATTTTAAGTTCCTGAAAGGACAATAAAGCAACACCAGTGTGCTATTAAAGTACCACAAAAGACCCAAATAATACAGTGCACAAGTCATAAATGCCTATTGTTATGGTGTATTATTGTGCCTGTTTTGGAGCTTGACAACTCCTGGTCACTGTATTCTTTCATTGTATAATAATGAGGTTTTTGTTTCTCTGTCCCACACTCTCTTGAACTCATTCTCTGTCTCATGTGTTACAAGAGAATGATGCTTCTGCTAATCTCTGCAAGCTCTCTTGCTAAACTGAGTCATCCTGTCACTGTAGATTATACATATCAGTTTTATGTTTGAGATTAAGAGGAAGACTTTTATAGAACCTCTCATTCGCTCTCTTTTTCTGTCGCTCTCATCTCTGTCTTTCTCATCTCATAGTACATTCTTCCCTATACTAGGCACAATTTTCCCCCAATGTTCCATTAAATAATTATTTATTTTCTACCTGGTATATGTTGACTCTATGATTCCAACCTGCTGTGTGTCTTTACTGTGGTCTACTAAGTATGACTTTTTGATTCTGGTAAATTCAAGGAAGAGATGACTTAATGAGAGAGAAAAAGCATTAAGGTCAATATTTAGAGCTCATCATGATGTTTATAATGATGGCTTCTATTTTATATTAAAGTGATAGTTCACTTTGAAATTAAATTTTGGTATGTTTTAGCTTACCTCAAGGGCATCCAAGATGTAGGTGTCTTTTTTTCCGCAGTAGTTTCAATTTTGATATTTTTAGGTCAAACCGTTCTTGTCTGTCAGTCATATAATGCAGGTCTGTGGTCACCACCTGAAAGAGCATGCACAGAGTCCAAATTAAAACAATTCCCCATCGTCCAAATTAAAACAATTCCCCATCGTCCAAATTAAACAATTCCCCATCGTAAGTACACATTGATGGCCTAAGACACGAAACGAGCGGTTTGTGTGAGAAAACGAACAGTATTTATATCGTTTTTACCTCTTGAACACAGCCACGTCCAAGTGATCTGAGAGCGCGGGCGGGTATAGATATATACACTAGATGTCGCCTTGGCTACGGTTTCCAATGAACTGCAGTAGCCAAGGCAACATCTAGTGTATATATCTATACCCACCCGCGCTCTCAGATCACTTGGACGTGGCTGTGTTCAAGAGGTAAAAACGATATAAATACTGTTCGTTTTCTCACACAAACCGCTCGTTTCGTGTCTTAGGCCATCAATGTGTACTTACGATGGGGAATTGTTTCATTTGGACGATGGGGAATTGTTTTAATTTGGACTCTGTGCATGCTCTTTCAGGTGGTGACCACAGACCTGCATTATATGACTGACAGACAAGAACGGTTTGACCTAAAAATATCAAAATTGAAACTACTGCGGAAAAAAAGACACCTACATCTTGGATGCCCTTGAGGTAAGCTAAAACATACCAAAATTTTATTTCAAAGTGAACTATCCCTTTAATAACTAAATAATATAGATTATATATATTATTAAATATATTGGCCATCTTTCAAAAAAACTGCACACCTACTTTATGAACTGTACACAGGCCTAATTATCAAGTTGGCTCACAGACTAATGTACTAATCCAGGTTGTGAGCTTAAGTAGGTGTTTTTGTAAAGTGAAACTAGGTTGAGGAGCTACAACACACCACTGCATTAATTCATGTGTGGTTTTCTCTGTCAGGTTTATCTGTTTATAGACATGCCCTCTTTGTTCCAGAACTTTCACTGCAGGATCTCTCTCTCTCTCTTGCTCATCCACTCACTCTCTCACCTGATACTCCATATGTAGGACACCACAATTTTTGTAGCATCTCATCCCCGCAAGTGCTTTGCCTATATGAAATGTGGAATGCATAGAGCATGTATTTTAGCGAGATCCATACTCTTTTCCCGAGTGGGATTTGCATGGTTATTTTTACTCATCACAATGAAAGATTTACATGGTGCTCGTTGTGCCTTGTCGCCCAGCCTCGTGCTCTCCAGCTCTTTATTTAGAACAGGAGAGACACATGCAGTGGAGCGTAGACAGAGGAAATCAGAAGCTCCAGCCAGACCCACAGGATGTAGGCTAGTTTACTCAGACTTGACCTGGACAAGTATTGAGTCACTGGCGTGTGCCGAGTTTAACTCGCACTAGACCAGAATGGACAGATACTAGATCCCTTTCTCAGGGCAAAACATGTATATTATCACTGAGTCAGGCACCGCAGGATAGAAGAGAGGCATTATGGGTAGATAACTGGGGGAGGGGTTTTCTTGAGGAGAATGTTTTTGCTAGTATTAACATCGCTCTAGGTTGTGTTACGGAGCTGCCTGTCCTGGCCTTCTGTGCTGTGACTAACATACCTCTGTCCAATGAGTCACTGCTCTAGATGGGATATATGGGCCATCACCCACAACTAAAATGTCATAAGAAGAGGAAGATGGAATTGTCCTCATACACACTAGTATCAGAACTTCTCTGTGTGATCTTTCAGTCTGCTGTTTAACTGAAAGGGGTCTTTGTCCTAGCTGGACATGAAAGCTCAACTGAAGTCTCTTCTTCTAAAATCTCGACTTAAAGGGATAGTTAACCCAAAAAGGAAAATTCTGTCATAATTTACTCACCCTTATGTTGTTCCAAACCTGTATGAGTTTCTTTCTTCTTTTGAACACAAAACAAAAGAAAGAAACTCATACAGATTTGGAACAACTTGAGGGCGTGTAAGTGATTAAAGAATTTTCATTTTTGGTGATCTTTCCCTTTAAAAAATGCCTTAATGACTCACCACACCTGTTATTAAGATTTGACTGCTATCTGCAGGTCTGTTGGCTCTGTTCCTGCTGCTCGTTCTTCACCTGCTGCCCCTAAGCCTGCGACCCCAACAACTCCTGGCAAAACATCTACATCCAGACCAACTTCTGCTACACCCAAGACACCATCTACTACTGCTAAACCTTCTCCTGCTAAAACCACAGCACCCCCTGCTGGTCGTACTCCCACTCAGACTCCTAAGACCACAACACCCGTCAAGAAAGGTGGGCACCTCGTGGAATACAATAAACGCATCCATGTAGTACAGATGTAATCCTTGGAGCATTCATACTGTGTTCAAATACTTAGGGGTGGTGGTAGCGCAATGGATAAGACACATGCCTTTGGTGTGAGAGACCCGGGTTCGAATCCACTGTGAGACACCAATGTGTCCCTGAGCAAGACACTTAACCCCTAGTTGCTCCAGAGGCGTGCGACCTCTGACATATATAGCAATTGTAAGTCGCTTTGTATAAAAGCGTCAGCTAAATGAATAAATGTAAATGTAAATGTAAATGTAAATACTTGATACTGACTGATATTTTAAGAGTAAATATTTTATAAAATAGATACTTTCAGTCTACAGTATTTAGAGTGCTATTTAAATTGTGATACTGAGTTTGAAATTATACATTCTGTTTTCTTTAGATGCCAGTAAGCAGCCATCCACTCCAGCAACCAAGAAGCCAACATCTTCTCCACTTACCCGGCCAGCACCAGCCAAGACCACCAAACCTGACACACCTAAGTCAGCCTCCACTGCAAAGGCAGAATCAGCCTCCAAGAAGCCCACCACCTCCAGCAAGGCGGCAGATGTTAAGACTAGTAAACCCAAGGAGAGCAAAGCAACACCTTCCAAGGAGATCAGTGCAAGCTCAAAGACCACAGCCAGCAAGCCAAGTGCTAAAACAAGCAGCCCAAAGAAGTCAGTTGGCAGTAGCACTCCAATGCCAGTGAAGGGTGGCCCTAAAGCCTCCCAGCCAGCAGACGTAGCAGCCACAGAGGTTGAGAAGAAGGATGTGGTATCTGCTGTGGTTGTAGCCACTGCTGCAGCTTCTGTTGCTGCTGCTGTTGTTTCTGTGGTGACCTCTGAGGAAGCCCCCGAAGAATCAGCTACAGCTTTTGTTCCTGCTGCCACTGAAGAGGCACCTGAGGACTTGTTTACCCAAGTCAATCCTGCTGCCTCTGAGGTGAAATTAGAAGACTCATTTACAACTCTCATTCCTGCTTCCTTTGAGGACTCTAAAGATGATTTTAAAGAAACGGCTACATCTGTCTTTGCCCCTAAGGAAGCAGCTGAAGACAAAGTTACTCCTGTCATTTGTCCTGTCTCTGAGGAAACACCTGAAGACATAACTATGTCTGTCATTACCCCCACCTCTGATCAGGCACGAGAAGAAACTCTTTCACCCGTCATTCCCCCTACCTCTTATGAGGCACCTGAAGAAACAGTTTCACCTGTCATTCCTCCTGCTTCTGAAGAAACACCTGAAGATAGAACTACATCTGTCATTACCCCTACCTCTGATGAGGCACTAGAACAAACTGTATCATCTCTCATTCACCCTACCTCTTATGAGGCACCTGAAGAAACGGTTTCACCTGTCATTCTTCCTGCATCTGAAGAAACACCTGAAGATAGAACTACATCTTTCATTACCCTTACCTCCGATGAGGCACGAGAAGAAACTGTATCACCTGTCATTCCTCCTACCTCTTATGAGGCACCGGAAGAAACAGTTTCACCTGTCATTCCCCCTATCTATTATGAGCCACCTGAAGAAACTGTTTTAACTGTCATTCCCCCTACCTCTTATGAGGCACCTGAAGAAACAGTTTTACCTGTCATCCCCCCTACCTCTTATGAAGCACCTGAAGAAACTGTTTCACCTGTCATTCCTCCTTTCTCCGAAGAAACACCTGAAGACACAACTACATCTGTCATTCCCCCTACCTCTTATGAGACACCTGCTGAAACTGTTTCACCTGTCATTCCTCCTGCCTTTGATGAGGAACCCGAAGACACAGTTACACCTGTTATTTCTCCTACCTCTGATGAGGTAGAGCTTGTCTATCCCCAGGATGTCACCCTGAGCATGAACACTTATAAAGATGATAATGCCATGTCTCAACTGGCTGCTGAAGTGGATCTGGTCAGCCTGGAGGAACCAGTGCCTGCTGTGTCTCCCCTGGGCACCACAATACTGTCCCCACCATCCTCTCCCACCGGCCCAACATTCATGCCAGTCGAGCTCCCAAGCTCAGCTCCCATACTGGGGTTGCAGGGTCCAGCTGAACTGTGGGCACAGAGCTCTTCACTGTACACCAGCACTGCGACCATAGAGAACCAGGAGCAGGAAAGTCAGCAGGATGAAGAAAGTGAGCATGATGATGAAAAAGAGCAGAATGATATACAGATGCCCTCTGCAGCAAAGAATGTGATGGGAGACTTTGGTCTGCTGGGCTCAACTGGTGTGGATCACATCAGAAGTGCAGCTCCTGCCTGCCCCTGGCAAGAAAGAGAAGAGGCAGTGGAGAAAGCTGAAGAAGAGATTAATGAAGACAACGATGAAGAGGAGGAAGAGAAAGAGGAGGAGGAAGAGAAAGAGGAGGAGGAAGATGAGGAAGATGAGGAGGAAGAGGTTAGAGAGATTGGCATAAAGGAATCAGTGCCCCGAACAGAGAAAGAAGATGACTTTAAAAAGGGGGTGGCAGATTTTGCCAGCTGTGATTGGGGTATGATGCAATCAGATGACATGTACAGCAGCAACAAACATGACTCAGAAGTGACATCTCCCTTCAATGCTGAAGACAGCTGCAGTGCTAAAAAGACAGGTGACTTCATCATGAGCGAGACAGACAGGGAACAGCCATTCACAGGGCCTCCTGGAATTCAGTCTTTCGGTAGTGAAGATGAAGAAGATGATGAGGAAGATGAGCATATGAAGGAAGACATGGATCTGGGCTTAGAGCATGATGATGAGTATTACAAGAAACAGAAAGAGTTAGAGAAGGAGGACAAAGATGTGGAAATGGTCCATAGGCACATGGCTGAAAGTGGACTTGGAGTTTGTGGAAATGATAGTAATGAAGATGATGATGATTACACAGAAGAGCGTCATCTAGATCTCAAGGGTCACACTGCTGCAGCACCATATATGCCTTTAAAAGCAGCATGGAGTCATTCAAATCCATTTTCTGATCCCTTGGCCCAGCCTGCTTCCGTCCTGTCTGAATCAAGCCTGTCATATTCAAGATTTCAAGAGCCAGAAACACTTAGCAAATTCCAAGTCGATCCAGACACAACCACCAAATTCTCAGCTGATCCAGATACACCACCCAAATCCCCAGCTGAGGCTTTTCTGGACATGAGTCCACCTCTGATTCAGGCATCAGAACCTCAATCTGATATTCGCAAGGATACTGGGAGCTCTGTCCCAGCAGAGTCAGGTATCTTGGCTGCTCCTGCAATTGGAATGTCCCAGTCCAGCACTCTCAGTGGGACAGCCCTAGCTGCTCACAGCAGCAGTGAGACCAGCACACCTGAAGAGCTTCGGGATTATGACAGCAGCTCAGGTGTAGAGTCCCGATCAGACAAGCAGCAAACACCAGTCCCTGCCATGCAGACAGACATGGAGCAGGACCTTGGTATTCACCTTGAGCGTTGTGATGGGGAAGAGGAAGAGGCAGAAACTCTGCCGGCCGATGAGGTACTGGGTGATGCTGCAACAGCGCCAGCCTCTGTTCCATCATCACCGTCAACCTCCGGTGATGAGGCCAGTGATACAGAGGGTGAGATGCAGATAAATGACCCTGATGTCACAGTTGATGACAACACCACAGTCCCCCACAACCTTGCAGCCCTGGAGGAGGATGAGGAGGCCCCTGAACAGATTGGAGAGGAAGATGGTGATACGCCTCAGTCAGCCAACTCTGTGGCCTCCTATGGTTTTGACTGCTCCGCATCCATCTCCAATGCCCACTCAATGGCTGAGAGCTGTGGAAAGAGCCCAGGTATCTTTAGCTTGGAAAATGAAGAGCAGCTTCCGGAAGAGGCTAAGGATCCCTCTTTCATCAAGGAGCTCACCCTGCCAGCAGCTACCGCCTACAGTGATGACTTGTTGGGCTGCCCAGTGGATTTGCTGCCTATAAGCGAGCCCACAGAGAGAGATGCTGGGTTTGACGAGCACTACATGCTGTGTAGTAAGACAGACCCAGGCTCTATGGAGGAAATGGATCCCGAGTCCCCCATGCACCTCTCACCCCAACATGGGGACGATTCAGACGGCCAGCCACCTTACTACTCTGCTATATGTGATAAGACTGATAACTTTCTGGCAGGTAACGTATAAAGTCCCTACTTCGGAATGCACCTTGTCTACCCCAGACCCCAAGCTCCCACCCTGTGTCCTTCATTTCTTCCAAATGTGGGGTTAGCGAGTGAAGAAATGATTAGAAATAAGTAATAGAAAGGGGAAAGACAAAATGGAGCCGCCAGGTGAGGGATTATAGCTTTGTCTGAGCTGCTCTCTGTTCTTTTATTACCACGGTGATGGTTATGATTGTATGGCTTAAATTTGTGTATGTACAGTAGCTATTCTCATTTTCTATTAGAATGTACTTTTTAAATAACACTGCGCTTCATGGCACCCCTGAACCTGCAATGTTAGACTAAGTTAAGATAACGTCCTTTGATGAAAGGACAAAAATGCAAAAAAAAATAAACACTTGGTGGACTCCAACTACCTTTGTATTTATCCTACTGTTTTTACCAATCAAATGTCAATTTTTTATACTTTTTTTTTTTTTTTTTCTTGTTTTAATTTGATTTGTTGTTAAGATCCCTGTCTTACCTTAATGTTTGTACACACATCAGTTTTCCTGCACTGTAAAAGTAGCTTTACTGTCTTTTTAAACTTATTCCAGTGTCCAGCACTAACTGTTTTAGCATTAAATACAGGTTAGATAATCTTCAGAAGCTTTTCACTCTCAAAGTGTTTGACATAGGGGGGTGAATAAGTGTTAGATGGCAAGTCATACTCCAATTTTTGTTTGTGTTTTGTTAGTTTTGGGCTACTGCTGCGCATTTTAGTGAAGGATAACATAGATTGGCTCGTAACTTAAGTGCTTTAAAGTACTGGGCTCAGATTGATCTGGATTCTTTCATTTACAGTAGTTGGACATTTGTACTTCAGAACGGACTACTATTTCTGTTCATGGAACTTCAAGTGTTTTCTTGCATTTGTAAAACATAAAATGATGCTCGCAGGTCAGTGTACTGTGAGTATTGGGACATTTCAACAAGAATTGGAACTGCATGTGCAACTAATTAAGAAATTGTTATAATCTTGATATGATTCCAGACATCATCCAAGGATGTTTGGACATTAATGATTCACAATAACTAAAGTTTTTTTCCCCAAAATTCCATTAAACATCATTGCAAGGCTGTCTGTTCCTGTTTGTTTTGTTTTTTGAGTGGCATGATGGTCTATTCTCATCCGAGTGCTCCTGTGGAATTTTATTTGAACAGGAAATGGATATCTGCTGAAATGGTGTTTATTCCAGATGTATTTTGATGAAATGACAGTCAGTACTCATAGTCTTTAACCCCCCTCTTCAATAGCATGTCATTCCTCCTAAACTGAACACCAGAAAAGGACCCCTCCCTGAAAGCCAAACACAACAAAGTTGCATGGTATCTCAAGGAATTAATTGATGAATTTCAAGAATTGCCTGTTTTCATGTAGCATCATTAGACATAAATGCATAAACACAAACTTGACACACATATTTCAAAACCTGCCTGAATGTTACATTTGGTCCTGTAAGGGTGTGTCAGGGAACCTTCTTTCTTGCTTTTCCTTTTCCATCTCTTAGTATCTCTCTCTCTCTCTCACTCATCTACTCAGCACTTCCTTTCTTACTTTGTTTTTAACCACCCGTCATCAAAAAAAGTCATTTTACATCAAAAATATCTGGAGGTGAAATTAACAAAGTACAATTTATCATCCATTTAGCTCCCTGTCTGTTCTGTTATGTGAAATTATGTATGCCAGGTGACAAACATTGAGAGAATGATTTTGTTGTTCTCTCCAAATTCCCACAAATCCATTATTTTAATTAAAGATTAAAAAGGAGCAAGTTTAGGTTATTATAATTTTATGTGGATGTATGTATGTATCATTTACCCTTAAAAACTGCCTTCATTAATGGAATTTTATCTTTATTTAATTTATAATATTTTATGTTTTATTTAGATTATGTTATATATATTTGTCTTATTGTTTTTTTATGAATATATTATATAATATTATTATTAGTACTTTTTTATTTATTATATTTATATATGATTCATTTACATTTTTAAGTCCTATTCATGTAGTCTATAAATGTATTTCAGGTACATGTGCAGTGAAAAATTCAGTTCTGCTACATTGCCAATTACATTTTTTATTTTTATCCCAATTACTGTTCCAAACAATCAGACCCTCTGCAACCCACTTCAGTTATTGGATTGGTTTAGATATGACACCTCATTTATTTGATTACATACCTGAATTGCCAGAATGAAGCCCAAAATATATTTTCTTTGTTTTTATTTGAATATATGGTAACGTATGCATATAGTCGAACACGAAACCTTTCATACTCCATTTGAGTATACTCCATTTGATAGCATGCACGAGCACAGGCGGTCAACACATGCACTCTAGAAAGTTTCATCCTTGTCTGTTGTCTTTGCGATTTTTCTCCAGAAGTTATGACCAATAAACATGTCTCTGTATTCTTTTAAACTAAAGTTATGGCTATCTCATAACCCCCTTTCACAAGTGCTTGTCAGTGCGGGCATCTGTTGTTGTTGCAGTCTCCGTTATTTTGTTGTTCTGTCTTTTTAGTTTCGTTTTCTACTGTGGAACAACTATCTCGGCCAGTGTTGACACCTGGTTGAACAGCTGATTAGTGCAAAACAAATTCAATGCACATCTGCGTAAAAATCCTAAGTATACTTTGGGCTTAACATTCAAACTCTGAAAGATTTCTTTACAGTTACAATATTTTAAGTCAAAATGAACTACTCTCTTGAATCTTGCTGGTGACATTTTTGAGCTGCACAGTCTAACACTGTAGACTGAATATTACTTGAAAGGAATATTGAAAGTAAAATTTAAGCTCTATCCACAGCTTCTCTGGCTTGAGAGCACTTGGCGCATAGATCCTTTTTTGATTTTACAAACAGAACCCAGTATAAATTATTTAGTTTGGTAACCAACAGAATGCCACAGTATAGAATGTATTGAACACAGATTATTCCTCATGTGATGGTTTGCTAGTTTTAAAAAATATTCAAAGGTGTTTACAGGAAGGATGTGCGGGAAAACTCGATTCCAGACTTCATTAAGTTTTGTCTAACTTGTTGTTTGGTTTATGTGTTTTCTTTTCTTGTCTGCCTGTTCCTCTTTCTGTCTGTGCTTTTCCTTTGTTCCTGTTCGGTCACACCCTTCGTCGTCATAAATGCTTCTGTCAATAAACGCATATTGCAAGTGCTCTTGACTGTCCACAGGGAAACCCTGGATCAGCATACAGACTGGTGAAGTTTCACTTAGCCAACAGGACAATGGTAACCATCCAAGACTAATCCAAGAAATTAATGACAATAACTACCTTGCTCCTCTGCCGGACCAACAGTGGCAGCTACAGCAGCCACAGCCTCGTATCGATGTCAAGCATGTTGATGTTCCTCCGAGGTTCCCACTGACTGCATTGGTGCCAAACATGCAACTGCGACGGTTAGAGCAGCACCAGCTGCAGTTGAGACACATTCGACGGCGCCAGGAGCAGGAACGGCTGCAACGCCTGTGTCTGGAGGAGGAAAGGCAGCGGCAGGAACAGCAAAGGGCACTGGAGAGGCAACGTCGAGAGCTGCTTCAGTTGCAGCTGCAACAACAGCAGCAGAAACACCGGCTACGGCGACAGCTCCTGCAGCGCCAGCTTGAGATGGAGCAGCAACAGAGAGTCAAACAGCAGCCGCAGTTGAAAGGGCAAGCACCGTGTCTCCTGGCACCCTCATCTGGACTCTGCACCATCTACGAGGCCATGGAGACCAGAGAGGAGGAAGAGGATGAGGAGAACAGATCTGGGGGAAACCAAGGTTCTCCCAACCAGACTGGCCATTCGATCCCGACGGACCTACCACTGAGAGTTGCCAACGGAAACCTTCGCCGACCGCCGCCACAGGAGCTGGACTGGAACACAAAACTGGACATGGTCCAGCAGCTGATTAACCAGACTCTGCTTCTGGCCGGGGAGGACGGCTGTCCTCCACTCCTGTACCTGCCTGGGCAGGGAGGGGGAATCCTCAGCCCTCTGGAGAGCAGCCTGTGGCCACACATCATGTCCCACTTCGACTGCTCCGCTGCGACAGTTGCTTCAGTCAGTAGTTACTCCCCCAGCAGCCAAGCCAGTTCCCCGCAAGGCGACTGGACTGTGGTGGAACTGGAGACGCATCATTAAAAGCCTGATTCCTCGATCAGCCAAGCATGTGCACTAATAATACAATATCAATCCCATATCCTAAACTATAATAGAAACTCTATACTGTCCAAAGCCACGTTTCCACCGAAATTACCCAGAACAATTTGTCCCAGGAACAATTTTTTCCCCAGACCTGTTGCTGTCTGCATTTCCATCGTGGTCTAAAGTACCAATAAGATTAGGCAAGATTAGTCCGGTGTCATAGGACTGCGCGCAACTTTCCAGTTCCCACTGGATTTCGTCGTCCTCGTATAAGCTTAATAAAGCCTTAACCTTGTCGTCGGTCCATCGGTCGTATTTTTTTAACTGAAATAGCAAACAATCTTACTGCACGCACCACAAATTACTTTAAAAATGTTTGGTTGAAATAAAATTCTGCGTATAATCAACCAATCAAAATGCTGCGTGAATTCAACCAATCAGCATGTTCAGTGTCCAAGTCCCACCGAAAGTTCCTGCACTTTGAAAAAATACTACCTCGCAAGCAGGGACTTTCTGAGGGGGAAATTTTCACCCCAAACTTCATTTAGACCCTGGTTCCTACAGTCGAAACACACTCAGTACCACCCCAAAGTCACTTGTTCCTGGGGAAAGTTCCTGCGGTGGAAACGCAGCTTAATACCTGCACTTGCATTATAGCGGGGTGCCCAATCCTGTCTATGAAGAGCTTCCTCCCAGTTCAGTTTCAATCCTGCTCCAACACACCTGTCTGTAATTAAAAGGTTTTCCTGAAGATCTTAATTAGCTGGTTCAGTTGTGTTTGATTAGGATTGGAGCTGAACTTTGCAGGGAGGTAGATCTCCAAGAACAGGATTGAAACCTGCATTATACAGATGTATGCTATTTGACCCTTATCCTCAAACTATCATTTTTGTTTGTTTGTATGTAATTAATGTGGTCTAATCCATTCTGAATGCTATAATTTTGAGTCTATGGGTTGCAAGCACTTTCCTGAAGAGTTTTTTTTATAGCATAAACCGATCATTTCTCTTCCTCAAACATATTTAAAATCTACACATATATATGGCTTAATGCCGTTTTATTACTTTTCTGTAGTATTTTGACAACATGAAAACAAAATTGACCATGTTTACTTTTTTCTTGATAAGTCATAATGTGAATGCTTGTGAAAGATAAATAGTCTTTATCTTTTATCAAAATGTAAGAGCCTGCTCTGAATTGACTTTCCTTTTTAGCCAATAGCCTCACTTAGGCCATGTGGGTTATTAGTTCATGTTAAAAAACAACCAAATAGCTAAGCAGGCATTGTTTTAGGCCAGTGTTTTCTAACCCTGTGCCTGGAGACAAAACACCAGTAGACATTTTGGACGTCTCCCTTATCTGACCCATCCATTGCAGGTCTGATGAGTTGAGTCAAGCGTGTTTGAATAGGAAGAGTTCGAAAATGTGTTGTGTTGGTGTGCCTCCAAGAACAGGGTTGGGAAACACTGTTGCAGGTAATCCAGGCTTTCTTAGATATTGCCAATAGTTAATGCAGTAATTTATCAATGGCTAATAATCATTTGAAAATGGACTTTAAAAGCTCCTGTTGTTTCAAGAACGGGTAATTGACTGCAAACTGTATCTCCTGTAGAGCCCGACCGATTTATCAGTCTGCCGATTTTATCGGACAATATGAGCCTGTCGCAGATATATCGGTATCGGCGTATTTGACACAGATATGCCGCCAATATGATTTTATTATTTTTTTTACAGAACATATAACGCGGATAAAATGCTTGTAAATTGTGTAACTACGTAGTTTGTCCAGCAGAGCGTGCTCCATTGTTTGCTAATGGCGACCCATGTCGCTGAAGTGACACCAGTCAACCCTTTCACTTCAGTAAAAGGAGGTCTCTACTTCAGACACGGTGTAAGATGCGCAAACATTAGCTTCAACTCCACTGACAAGGTATAAAACATGGCTAGCTAGCTAATGTAGCAAACGAGTATGATAAGCTCGTTGTGAGAGTAAAAGACGGGGGTATTGTTTATTTACTGTATAACAATGCATTATGGCAAGCCGTTTGAACTTTTATTCATATCAACAATTACATGTTTACTAGTTAAAATGATAGTTATTGATATCAGGAATTAGATTTCTACTATAACAATGGCAATTTTTGATATCAGAAATTACATTTCCACTAGTAACAATGCTAATTCTTGATATCAACAATTTAATTTTAACTAGTAAAAACTATAATTCTTGATATCTGTAATTGTATTTTCACTAGTGAAATGTCACCATAGGCTGCCATTCAAAATCCATTGTTGATATCAAGAATTGATTTCTTGTTGAAATTCCAATTTCACATATCAGAAATACAATTCTTACTAGTAAAAACCTTTATTTTTAATATAAAGAGTTAAACTGTCACTAGTTGAAATGTCTATTCTTGATATCAACAATTGAATTGCTACTAGTAACAATGTTCATTTTTTATATCAATAATTCAATTTTCACTAGTGACAATGTTAATTTCTGATATCATGAATGTGATTGATTATGGCAAGCCGTTTTAGATATCTGAAATAATATTGATATCAGAAATACATTTTCAGATATCAAAAATAAAAAATGTAACTAGTAGCAATTCAATTATTGATATCAAGAATAGACATTTCAACTAGTGACAATTGCATTATTGATATCAGTAATTCGCATTTTTACTAGTAACAATGCAATTATTGATATAAAAAATTATATTTCTACTAGTAAGAAATCAATTCTTGATATCAACAATTGATTTTGAATGGCAGCCTATGGTGACATTTCACTAGTGAAAATATAATTACAGATATCAACAAGTAAATTGTTGATATCAAAAATGTAATTCTTGATATCAACAATTCATATCCTGGAAATGAATAAAAATTAAAATGGCTTGCCATAGTAAACAGCTGTTGCGACGCGAGCAACAACGGCCGCGTCCGGAGTTAGACACAGTGTTAAAGCCCATTCTGCCTAACGCTACGTTTCAACATCAAGCAATATTCTAATAATTGATATAATTATAACACTTTATATAGGGCCATTTTGCATAAAGAGTAGCCTAGTTTCACGTTTAGTACATTTTGCTGACTACTTATTTAAAATAGTATAAAAGTACTGTGCATATGTAATTAAACACGTTTTCATTATGGTATTATTACTTTTACTTTAGTAAAAAGATCTGAGTTCTTCCTCCACTGGACTAGAGGAATTAAGACTAATAATAGAAGATAATAAGGTTTTGCCAGTGACACTTTTGATACAAGTTATTTTTTATATAACGTGACTAAATTAAAAGACGAAGTCATTAGTGAAGATTATGCAACAGTATTTATAAAATGATATAGAATAGAACATGCAATGCAAACTAGTTTGGTTACAGCTCAAATGTATCATTCTCATTCTATCATTCACCCTGCCTCCATTACATATCTTTGTCACACAAGTGTTTGATCACCACATTTGAGTGATCATTGCAAAACGCATGTATATATATATATATATATATATATATATATATATATATATATTCTGTTTATGTATACTGTGTATTCTATATACAATACCAATCAAAAGTTTGTACACACGAATGATAAATAATATCGGCCGATATATCGATATCTGGCTTTTTTTACTCCCTAATATCGGTATCGGCATCGGCCCCAAAAATCCATATCGGTCGGGCTCTAATCTCCTGTTTTTGCAAGATGCTATTTAGAATGGCAGTATGTAATTGAATATGTATAATAATGCAGGAATTAAAACAAAAGTAAACAATTTTAACTTTATAATTGGAATCAATTAGATAGAAATAGGAGGTCAAAAGAAAAGTAGAGCCAAGGGTTTTAAACCTCATGATGGTTCATCAGGTTCCTATGGGGAATGAACTGCAAATTCGCATTCAACAGCTTTTGTAGTCCTGGATTATTTATTTATGTAATTTATGGCATATTTAGACTTAACTTTGTAACTGTTTGATTTCCACATTGACATTGGTTGTAATTAGATTATGGGTAATGTGTTGTTGTTGTCTAAGGACTGTTGACCTCATGTTGCAGTGAACAGAGCTGCTTTGTTTGCTCTTCTCCTCTGGACAGGGAGATTTCAGTTGTGGGGAAACTCTTTTCTCCCAACATTCCTGAACCATTACCTCATTTCCTGGGTCCCTCTCTTTCAATGGGTTTCCTGGGTTACTGATGATGTCATGGCAACTAGAAAAAAGGAGGTGTCTAAAAGACACATGAGGGAGAAATGGAGGGTAGGGTGTGTGTGTGTGTGTGTGTGTGTGTGTGTGTGTGTGTGTGTGTGTGTGTGTGTGTGTGTGTGTGTGTGTGTGTGTGTGTGTGTGTGTGTGTGTGTGTGTGTGTGTGTGTGTGTGTGTGTGTGTGTGTGTGTGTGTGTGTGTGTGTGTGTGTGTGTGGGACTCTCCAGACACAAAGGTTTAGTAAATTACGTGCTGACGATCTGATTTACTTGGGAAGCTGTGGATGATGTATTTTTACATAGAGTTATATGTACAGTGTATGAAGGGTTTGTGTTGGCAAGAGTTGTGAGTTAGTATTTATCTGTCATACTTTGTACAGTTCTTTCATTTCTCTGTCTTTGTTCATTGTGTTCATTGTGTTCATTGTCTGAAGACTCTTTACCTTTTAGAAGCAGCTGAATCATTTGGGGATAGACCTGTTTTAGACAGACTATTGAGTTGCAATAGTGCCATCTATTGATGATGCACCATAACAGCAACTGATGTGGTGTTGGATTCTCAAGACAAACCGATTTGTTCAACCAAGTTATATTTAGGAATAAATCAAAGATTCATCTGTCATCCCTTTATTGCACATGTAGCAGCCAGTTAAATACTTTCTAAGGTTACCATTTCTGAGGTAAGTTAATCACTGTTTTATGTATGATATATTGTAATGAATCACTGGAGACATTTCTACAGTGTTGTATGGGTGTGCTTAAACTGTTGGTTGTAGTTTTTTTTAAGTTTTTTTATTCAAATCATAATTGTAATGATAAATATGTATCAGATACCAGCACATATTTAAGACTAATTTCCTAATTTCCTATAACCTCCTGTTTTTGTAAGATAATATAGATGACTTAGAATTCCTGCAATATAATGTTTATTTAATTAAGGATAAAAATTGGAGTTCAAGAGTAACGCGCTTGGGTGACCACCATCAACCAAATTTGGGACGATTATAAGTGTGTGTGGGACAATGTGGGACATGTTACCAACACTAAAACATAACCTGAAACTGTTATGTCTATCTAACTTAATAAAAACATTTGTATTCTGCCTTTCAGCTCATAAAAGTTATTTGATCTTTAGTCCCTTCCAGAAAACACAATTACATCACAATGTAACATAACATTTCTTTATTGTACATGTCATTTAAATTCAACATCACTGAGCCCAAAGGCATCAGGCAGATAGGCCTAACTATTTTTTAAACAGTTGTGACCAAGTCCAACTAAAATCCAACAAAATAAACAATGAACGAATAAAATATAAAACAACATGAAATTAGATCATTGAGAAGGCAACAAGTTGATCAATTCTGTTCAATAAAAATTTTAATTGACCGAATTATCCATTTGTTTTCTGACAGGGAACACATGGAACGAATCACCGGTCCACATTTTGATCTACAA
The DNA here is from genome assembly GCF_965113295.1 of Leuciscus leuciscus. Lineage (NCBI taxonomy): Eukaryota > Metazoa > Chordata > Actinopteri > Cypriniformes > Leuciscidae > Leuciscus > Leuciscus leuciscus. The sequence continues at coordinate 33,237,107 of NC_138725.1, read as the reverse complement.
CCGTATCACAACCTACTGACCGTTTACCCCTTTCTTTTCAACCTTTGGATAAGATTTTAAAAAACGTCTGTTGTATTTGTACTTCTGACGATGCGCTGTTTAAATAGCCTATAGGTGAAAAACTACGCCGCAAAAAGAATAAATAAAATGCTTTCTTAAAGGGGTCATATAATGGTACATGCACTTTTCCAAGTTGATTGTACTGAAATGTGTGTTGGCAGTGCCTGTACACAACCATCATAAAATGATAAAAATCCATCCAGTGGTTTTTTAAAAATCTTATTATATGTTTTCCCCTCTCTCAAATTGAACTGTTCGATTTTGTGACGTCACAATATCGACGCCCCTCCCACGATCTTTGATTGACACCAGCGTTTCAACACAGTCCCGCCCTCGCTCTGTCAATCATAGTCCGCGCGTCATTGTTGATACCCTGGAGCACTGTCTATGAGTAGAATGGCGTCTAAGCGATTGTGGTGTTCTGTTCTTGGGTGTATTGATGAACACAGCAGTCATTTTAATATTCCTAAATCAAAACCGCTGAAGACGCAGTGGCTGAGTTTTGCTTTTGAAGGGAATATTCCCCACGATCAACACGAACGTTTGTTTGTTTGCGCTAATCATTTTTCACCAGACTGCTTTATAAACGAGGGTCAGTATAAAGCTGGTTTTGCTAAGAAGCTGCTCCTCAAAAAAGGATCGGTACCAACTCTTCGTGTTCCTGCTGCACCTCCAGAAGAAGAAGTGAGTCTAACGTTTTATTAACCTTTATATTAATTTTTGCAAATCGCTAGCACGCTTCACGATGGTTACACTCAGGGTACATTACGGCATGTTTTCTATATATGACGTTCTCAATATAATTCATAATCCCACGTTTATAATGAACAACGCGTTATGGTGTTATTAAAAAATGTGTACACAGGTGTTAAAGTTAACGTGGTAATACTACACTAAGCTTACTTTTGTATATGGTTTATAATGGTGTTTGTTACTGATTAAGAAGTAATGTTAATGTAAAAAAATAAACAGTTATAACTGCATGAAGATGAATGGTAACACAATACCTAAAAAAAATTTTTTTACATCCTGCAAATGCATATGATTCAAGACTATAAATACTCTAATTGATGTTTTTCAATATTACGCCGGAATAAGTTATGTAATCTGATCAATTATTTGCTTTTGTATAGGCAAGCACATCTGAAGAATTGGACATGGTGCAACATGTGGCCAGCCAAAAGAAACTGCGTACAGTTGGCACCCATCAGCTCTCAATGAAAACGTTATGTCCGTACTACAAAAGCACAGGTTTGCTGATCCAGATCTTATATAGTGTGAAGTCATATATAAATTTTTTGTGGTATTGTCAGTAATAATATATATATATATTTTTTTATATTATTCCACGGTATTAAAATGTGAACTATTATGTAACAGGCACACAGACAACTATGTTATACCCAGATATTGGTGTTGGCCAGTCAATACCACTGCTATCATCAACACCAATAAAGAGGCCAAATAAGAGATCTCGCTTGGAGCTAGAGGAGGAAGAGGAGGACCCTTCTGGAGCCAGCTCAAGTATGAACGTGGAAGAGCCTATGGATTCCACATATGATCCAGCTGACTCCGTCACAACCTTGACTGAGCCAACAGATGTGAAGTAAGTGACAAGACAATTTTTTTTGTTAAACGTTACAATCAGTTCGATAGTATACATTTTTCTTTTTATGTTATGTGGAATTTGGAAATTATTTAAGTAACTCTTTATTATTCTAATAGATTTGAGTCTCCAAAGCCGGTTCACAAGACAGCGACTTACATTGTTTATGAAAACTGCCTGCTGCAGCTCTTTGACCAGTGCCCTGTGTGTCAACGTGTTACCAATGTACAGAAAAAAGTCTTTGGCACATTCCTCTCTGTTGAACAACGGTGCCCACACTGTGACTTCTTCAGAAAATGGAATAGTCAGCCAATTATACAAAGTACTCCTGCAGGGAACCTACAGCTTTCTGTTGCACTGTATGCCAATGGTGCCTCTTTCTTCAAAGTTAAACGGGTAGGTTGGATGAGGATTTTACTGTCTTGCCTATAATTTAATATTGCAAGTAATATCAAAAAGATCAACCCTGAACAAAAATAAATGAACATACGGTCCCTGAAGTCATGCTAAATGAAGGTATTCTCTTTTCTGACCTTAGATATTCCAGGCAATGAAACTGAAAATGATCCACTACACCACCTTTCGAGTTCATGCCCGGAGGTACATACAGCCTGCAATTGTACATAGCTGGAGGACAGCACAGGATGGCATGATGCAGCAGCTCAGACAGCAGCAGAACATTGTCCTGGGTGGAGACATGAGGGCAGATTCACCAGGTACTAAATGCTGAACAACTGTCTCAGTTTACATATTACTTTGTAATATGTAATAATAATAATTAATAAATACAGAATGTAATACAAAGTCAACATGACTTTTCTACGTACAGGTCATTCAGCCAAGTTTGGAAGTTACTCAGTGATGGACCTAAGGAACAACACTATTATTGATCTGCAACTAGTTCAGGTGAGTCTAACATTACAGACTTATGCAAGATGTAATGCATATGCAATGTAACAAAGTAAATGTACAAAAAAAAAAGGCAAAGTGATTTTTTACTCTTTAGCTATTCGCTAACATACCAGGGATTGACAACAATTGTCATGTATGCCCTTTATTTTGTAATCAGAGTAATGAAGTTGGCGGGAGCAACAACATGGAGAAAGAGGGCCTGAGGAGGAGCCTTGATCTCTTGAGGGCACACGGTGTGACTTTTGACAGCATTGTTACAGACCGGCACCCTCAAATACAGACATACCTCCGGGAGGCCAACATCACACAGTATTACGATGTATGGCACATTGAAAAAGGTATTAGCTCCTGTCTGAGTATGTGTTGTTTATGTTATCAGTAAAAAATTATGATACAAAACCATACCATTGAACACAACTTCCTTTTTATTATATTGTGTTCAATAAACACTGTATCTTTCTGCACGGCTGAATTGCAGTTTGTTTGTTTGTTTATATTATTAGGAGTATCTAAGAGACTGCTGAAGATTGCTCAGAACAAAGACAGTGAAAAACTGCAGAAGTGGTATCGCAGTATAAAAAACCACATATATTGGACAGCGGCTTCTTCTTCTTCAGGGCCAGAGCGAGTGGCAAAGTGGACATCAATTCTTAATCATATCCAAGACATGCACACACATGATGATCCCATTTTCCCACAGTGTTTGCATCCGCAGCGCAATACAACGGACAAGAGCAAGTGGTTGAGAGCAGGTATGTTTACCCTATTAGCAGTGTCAATATAACTCATGTGTCTATGTGCACTATTTTTTTGAGAAAGTTTCACTTTCCCACCAGGAACAACTGCCTTCTCTCGATTAGAGAAGATCCTCGGAAACAAGAGGATTCTAAAGGATGTTGAAAAATTGAGCCCTCACCATCAGACCTCATCACTGGAGGCATTCCACAGCGTAATTCTGCGCTTTGCGCCAAAGAATGTTGTCTTTTCTTTCCTGGGAATGTTATGCAGGTAACCCAATATAATTGGGAAAGGAGTGCATACACAATTTGAAACACGCAAGTGTGACCTAAGTAATGTTTAACCATTATTTCTTCTCTATAGACTCTACCTGGCAGCCCTACATTTTAATGAGAATGCTGGGCGTCCCCAAGCCACGACAGCAGCTGGAGAGCCACTATTTAAGGTGGTTTTCCCAAAATACAAGAGAGGACAATGCTCTGCAAAACCAGTGAAAGTAGAACCAACCTTCCGTGAGTGTAAAAACTTTTATTGAAATGCAAAATAGTCATTCTATGTACAGACATAATATCAGAAGCTCAACATAAATTTGGTATATTTTTTTATTTTTTTAAACAAGACACCATATAGACAATTGTATGTACAGAACCGTGAAGCAACATCACTAAGTGAGCAACACAACTTCAGAGTACACTGAAAATAACAAAACATTTTTTTTTTTTTTTTTGTACAGAGTACGTGGACAACCTGTTGGAACTTATCTTTGAGAACGTTGTTGTGGACCCAACCCCTTATATGGACGATATCCTGAAGATCTCCATACCTGAGGATCTCACGTCCCAGTTTGACAAACCGGACAAACAGGAAGTGATAAACAGCTACGTGTCTAGGTTTAATCAAGGGCAGGTCTGAACCCTACATATTGTCCATGTGCATTAGGGAACTCTGCCCGTATTCGTCGCACCACACAGGAAGGCAACACAACCCTGATTCTCCAGCCCAGAATGCCCCAACACCAGCTGACGAAACTTCTGTATGCCAAAAACCTGTAACGGCTGAGAAAAATGATGACTGAAATTAATAAAAAAACACAACTTACCTTTCCATTCCCCTTAAACCTAAAGGCCCATAGTCTGCTCAGTAGATGTTTAATGCATTCTGAAGCGAGAACAGATTTAAACAAACAGGTTCCAGGCCTGGATGATCAACCATACATTGAGGTGGATTTTCCAGCTGCTGTAATCTTCTTAAAACCTACAAATTATAAATATGATATTTTTACAAGATGAATGCATAATAGCAATACAATTTAGGAAAAGTACTGTACCTGTGGTATCTCCCTGCAGCATATATTCTCAGCCTCTGTTGGCATTTGCCCACAATTTCCACAAAGACACCTGGAACAGGAATATCAATGTAGTTACAATACTATAGATGTACTTGAAAAACATTTTCGTACTGTACTGCACTGCACATAAACATACATTACAAAAAAGTATTAGGTGTCCTTCAACTAACGTTACTGATAGAAACATTCCTGCCGTGACCTCATGTCAGTGCTTCAGCCCTGACAGTTGTACCTAACACTGCATAGATAACGTTGCGCATCACGGACAAGCTTACATTTACCGAAAAAAAAATGTCATGACCATTAACTGTAACATCAATCTGTCAATGAACTAACGTATACATCAGTAAACACATAGCGTTCGTATCTCACTACTCTACCCTGCGAGTACATACAAAGATAGATCAAAATTACATTACGTTAACCAACCATTCAGAAACGTCCTGTTCGAGTCTTAAAGGGATACTTTACCGTTTTTTCATATTAAACTATGTTATTCCCTTAACTAAGACGAGTTGATACATACCTCTCTTGTCTCAGTGCGTGCACTAAATCCCTCTGTCTTGCGGCGAAACTTTGTTAGCCCAGTTCATTTAATATGGGCCAAGCAGAGAAGCTACCAAACACCTCCACGTTTTCCCTATTTAAATACAGTTACTCGCGAAGTGTAACTCGACCTAGGACGGTGACACAAAACAAAACGTTGCGCTTTTCTAAGCGTGTAAAATGGATAACTATTTTGTATGGCGGAATACCATAGCAAGTGCTTGTAAGCACTTCGACTTGGCGCAGTAATATCTTCACTCGTGAAAAATCCTCTCACCGGCCCCCGCTCCCTCTAGTGAAGATATTACTGCGCCAAGTCGAAGTGCTTACAAGCACTTGCTATGGTATTCCGCCATACAAAATAGTTATCCATTTTACACGCTTAGAAAAGCGCAACGTTTTGTTTTGTGTCACCGTCCTAGGTCGAGTTACACTTCGCGAGTAACTGTATTTAAATAGGGAAAACGTGGAGGTGTTTGGTAGCTTCTCTGCTTGGCCCATATTAAATGAACTGGGCTAACAAAGTTTCGCCGCAAGACAGAGGGATTTAGTGCACGCACTGAGACGAGAGAGGTATGTATCAACTCGTCTTAGTTAAGGGAATAACATAGTTTAATATGAAAAAACGGTAAAGTATCCCTTTAATTGTCGAACTACTTCGGGGCCGTCATCTTGTTCCGCTCTGACTCTGGTTCGAATTGATACGGTTGCACAGTCAGTGTCCTCAGAGACTCCCGCTGCCATTCTTCAAAATATACACTCAAGGCAACACTCCACGTGTGTTGTGTCAAAAACGCCCCACAGAACAGAGGGGCGGGGTGAGCAAAGCTCATTATCATGTAAAGACACATGCACTTAAACGGCGTGCTGAAAACAGAGCTGTTTTTGACCAGGTAAAATGAGTGTTTTCTTACAATACTAATGAGAATTTTTAATTAAAGTATATTACAAACTTTCAATTTAGACCCTAAAGAATCATATTAGCTTGTACAAAAATGGCATTATATGACCCCTTTAAAAAGGCAAAAGAACGCATGCACGTTTTCTTATAATTAAAAACCAATAGACTGATGAAAATGTGGGACATATTCTCAACATGCGACGTGCGGGACAAGCATAGACAGTAAAAGGGGACAAGGGGTGAAATGCTGTGCGGTACAACTCAAAGCAGGACGGGTGGTCACCCTGCGCGCGCCTAGCTGCACTTGACAAGAACGGTTAACCAATCACTGCGCCTCACTCTAATTCTCATTGTCTGCTGAATTTTATTTAGGCTATACTGACTGATTATCCTATTTAATTTAAACAGCTGTATTAACACACCTTCCTTTTTATACATTTTATTATCTAACGTTGATAATCTACGAGTTCCGTTTCAAATGGTAAGTTTTATATCTGACTGACCAAAAGATAAAAACAAATTTGTAATTAATTGTGGTATCAAACACATGCGTGCTTTGAGGGGGGTCCATCTGAGGGTGACATTTCACTCACTTCACCTACACTTCAAACGACGTCAGCAAAGGAAGGGTCACAATAAAAGGCCTGTAATTAAGGGTATCCCTGGCGAACTTGCTGGTTTGCTAAAACATGACTATCTAAAAATATGATTTTGAATAAAGAGTTTCTGTCCATTGCTGGTTTTCTCAAGTCACATGAGGGAACAGTGACAAGGGTATTTGTCCACAAATATAAAGGAACTATTGTATCTTCGGAGAGCAAGCCGATGACTGGACAGTCAGGCAGGATACAGGCAGTCATGTGCCTTACAGTAAATATGACGAAGATTTCTGAATTCGGACTATAAAGGAAGAGACCCGGACAAAATTCAATTGCTCTTCCTTGCAATCTCCAATCCGGAATCCCAGCAGTTTCTGGATGCAAGAAGCTTTAAGCCTAGCTGGCATTTCTCTGTTAGTTCAGTACTCTATTATAATCTGTAACAAGTATTCTTTTCATTTTTGATTCTTTTAATAAATATTTATTATAATCATTTGTCTGGAACTTGGATTTTTGAGTACGCTTCACCTTTTTCCTTCCGGGATCAGGACGATCACAACCAGGGGAAAACTCTGAGAGGGTGAGCATTATTTCTGATATATGAATAATCAGTATGAACTTTGATTGATTGATAGCCTAGCCAAAGAGGCAGCTTACGACAGGGTTATTGTTTTATAGCGAACACGGTTGAAGAGTACCTAAAAAGGTAAATTTATACTACGAAGGGGAAATTTATTATATTTATAATCCTTATTATCCTTATAATAAAATACGAATTTGTAGAGACTATTCGCCTAACTCTTAATAGCACGACTAAAGGATAGGCTCTTTAGTTACCGCGGGATTATTTATATGTCCCGATTAGGATGTAAAATAATTTGGAACGGTATTTAATCGTGATAAACTATTACAAATAATAATAAAATAAATAGCAACGTTCACCTGTATATGTTGAAGGTGATAAGTGCCTGAATTTGAAATAACAGCACCTACTTATCCACCAAAGGAGGGAGAGCGTTTTCACATTTGGCTCCAAAACTCTGGAATAGTCTTCCTGATACTGTTCGTTGCTCAGACTCGCTCTCCCAGTTTAAAACTAGATTAAAGTCGCATCTCTTCAGCCAGGCATTCATATAATCCTACAGTTCAAACTACAATCCGGCCTCTAGCTCATAAATGCCAGAGGAGAACTGGCCCCCGACTGAGCCTGGGTTCTCCTAAGGGTTTTTTTCTCCATTAGGTCACCTGATGGAGTTTTAGGACACCATTCGGTTCCTTGCCACTGTTGCCTTTGGCTTGCTCAGTTGGGGATATTTTGGGGATATTTAATTTAATTTTATCAATCAATAAATTCCTCTTTAAACAAACTTTGTTGTATTATTTTAATTTAATACTGTGAAGCTGCTTTGATACAATCTGTATTGTGAAAAGCGCTATACAAATAAACTTGACTTGACTTGACTTATGTTGGTATTTTAAAGCGCCCTTTTTTTCTTTTTCTTTTTTTACGGTGTCAATGTGATCCACAAGGGGGCACATTTTCCAACTTTAACACAACTAAATGCTCATTATTCAGCGTAAAGACAGATTAAAGAGCTTTTCTGTTCTAAACCCAGATAGCAAGATCGTGTTGACCCAAATCTGACAAATGTGGAATGATGATCTGGCCACATGTCAGCCAAGAGCAAAGAAATAAACCAGAACTGGACCTTATCTGAGCCATTAAATCTGTGTATATTAAATATGGAGTCATCTCAGCCTTAATAAGCCTGTTAACAAGCAGAATCACTGAAGGAAAGAAGAGAACAGAAAAAGAGACGAGCAGAAACACAAGAACTACAACTGACTTCAGACACAGTCTTAGATGACATCAACTGAAGAGAAAAGAAGACATTAAATCTGTGAAGATCTCAGCAGAGGAGGATTAAACAACTCCACAAACAGCATTACTTGTAAATGTGTGTCCTGTCACCACACCACAACAAAAAAGTTCTGACTGATTTTTTTTTATTTCCACAACAGTTGGAAAGTCTGACTAAGTGACTGAGCAGATGACTGTTCAGGCAAGTAAATGGCTTGACATAAAGAAGACTCAAGAGTTCTTTGATGCCATTCAGAGCATGGCGTTTCTTGAGTTTCTGCATACTGCATCACACCTGGGGATTTCTGAGGCCAGACAGAGGGTAGGTTTTGTTTGGCCTGGAGAACTTTGTTGCAGTTGTGTTATGGTTCTGTTGTATGGTGGTTGTATTTGAGGGGCTTGTGGTAAATGTGTATTGTTTTTTGGGGGGAGGTGTTGGGGGTGGGGTGAAGTGGCCTTCTCATCAGTGTCATAATCATCCAGAAGCCGTCTGTTCCATCTTTAGAGAAGGCAAGAAAACTGATGATTACTAAATTTGACAAAGAAATAAAAAGTCAGTCTCTTCCTAGATGTTGTCAAAGGGTGGAGTTTTATGATCGTGTGGGTTTGTTAAAACAGGTCAAAGAACAGAACAACATCAGGAATTCTTCAAGTTAAATATTAACAAAATGCATTCAAAATTAACTTGCATTGAAACTCTTAAATATAATGCTATAAAATCTTGTATCAAACACAAAATAACAATGAGAGAACAAAAATACTGATACAAACAGACTCAAGACACTTTATTTGTCAGTGTTTTATTGCTCTGTAATTATTAGTGTGTGGAAGCTCACAGAGATTCTGTAATGAACAAATCTTTATCTAAATGATTTCTTCACATGCTGAATGTGTAGAGGGTATGTTCCAGGGTTTCACAATCAAACGTGTTG